>NC_136010.1:21521479-21821479 GCF_048128805.1 Centroberyx gerrardi | reverse complement strand
CTATATGATGCAGTGGGGAGTGTGAACTCTTTAAGATTATAGACATATTCCCATTCTTCACATCGACACACACTTCACACCCCTGTACAGGTTGCAAACGCTTCCTGCGTGTGTTTTGATTCTTCTGAACAATCCCCATGGAGGAACTGGCCTCATTGAGCTGCCTAATAGACTAAGCATACTGTGCTGCAGGTGCACATGCAGTAGGTTGGTGTGGGTTTTGTTTTTATGCCAGTGATCATTCATTGAGTGATTTGCATGTCACACTGGGATGTGGAGATGCAAATCAGTTTTTACAAAGCTCTTGAAATGAGCTTTGAAAAGTCAACTGAGTCAAATGAGAAAAATGAATTTAAAAAAGGCACAATGTGGCTAAACAGTTTCCGTGTCCCTCAACAGGCGATGCTATTCTATCTATATTACCCTTTGGGACCATGCAAGGAAGTTTTGAAGCATCCTAGAGCAGTGGACCCCGTCCTACCATGCCTTTCAACAGTTTTTTATTTTTTATTTTATTTTTTTAATAATACCACTGTCAAATGGCTTGGCTCACATCAGCTCTCTGTTCCACTTTGCATTTACATGTCGGTCTATCCTCCACCTCCTGTCCCCCTTTCTTTGCAGGGAGTCAATCCAATCATTCATAAGAACTACACCAATAGTAAACATAATGATATTGAATGATCACCTTCATCATATGGGTTCCTTTACTGATGGGAAGTGTCCCCAAAGATGGCAATATCTCTATCAACAAGACATGAGCATCAATTTTGACAATAATGCTAGCCATATGAAATGACTTTCTCACTAGCCAGTTATAATACCAATGAATATTTATTGGAGATTCTCAAATGCCACCTGAGGCAGCGTTTAACCCCACAATCATGTGACGCAGCTGATCATTATGGCTGTAATGATTAGCACTGACCTTCCAGGCTACATGCCACAAGAAGAACCCCAGACTATTATAGAGAATCCACTACTGAAGGAAGATGTGCTTGTGTTATTTTGACTATATTCTGTGTATTTAGTCGTATAGTATTTGGTCATTTTGGTTATCGTGTCCCTCTGATATTCAAGGCCAATGACAATCTGCAACGTGGTCACAAGCACCGATTATGTTAATTAGCCAACTAGAGACATTCATCCATGAATCCAGAAAGACTGTGTCACCTCCAGCTGGATTATTGAGTTGCACGGTTATCGAGTACAATAGCAACATTTGTTTGGCTTCTATATGCTTGACAAATCTTCCAAAACCAGGACATTTACATTACAAATGCATTTCTTTGGCAGCTGCCTTCTCTAAGCTTCTTTTTGGCCTAGATCGGGTTATACTATGTTTCTTTGTGCAAACAAACAGGTCTGCAAATCACTGCTCAGGTTGCTCCTACTTTGAGTTGTACTGACACAATGTTTCCAAAAAGCATCCAGTTTAACAATACTGAAATTACTGTGTTATGTGCACTGTGAGTGCCCAATCTATATAATGTAGACATACAGCACTAGCAGATAATTACAGCCATCCATCATTAGAAGAACTGAACGTGATGAGATGAGAAAAGTGTGTCAAAGATCTGGACCCACTTCTAATTAATCAGCTTTGACTTGAACACCATAAGTATGCCACAATTTGCAGCCTTTTTCCCCTAATTACTCCTCTAGCCTCAACTACTGAGACACCAAAACAACAAACTTTCCTCTCAGCAAGGAAACCCATTGCCTATACAAGTCACATAACTTCATGTCAGACACATGGGATTAATTGCTCAACGGTCATAACCTGGGCAAACGCTTGAGCTCCGCTGTTCCACAGAATCAGTTGGCGAATGTAAACACGACAACAGCCATTGAACAGCCCCTCAGCGAATGTATGTGTTTGCCTAGGAAGCTGAATGACTTGACAGTGGGGCACTGAGAGGCCTGGCTGCTCAACACAGGCCATGTGAGTGACAGGGACAAAGTTAACAGTAACTGGAGTCACAAACAGAGCCTCTCCTTGACTCAGGGCCGCAACACGTGGCTTGGTTTTTGAGGCGCTGATGGTACATAATGTTTGCAGCAAGGCTATGAATTGGTAACTGGGAAAACACAGTGTGCATAATATAGTGAGTATTAAGGAAGAAGAGTATCATTGAAAGATAGTGTTGGATATAGTTACGATGGCCAAAACTACCCATATACAATGCCTAAAAAGTTCAGGCTCAGGTGTTATGGCTTCTTTATATAGCCATAAATGTCATTCAGTTAAGAAATAAGAGGAATGCAGAATAAGGTGGCATTTCAGTTCACCATGATTTCTATGTTGCTATATCTATGCGTAGTTTTACTTGACTTTCCAATAGCAGTGGGCTGGCACTGGTCGCATAGACATTTCATATGGCACTCACATATGGTAAACAGGTATCAAATCTTTGGTGGGCAGGTATATTCAAACCAAATCTGCATTTTTGCAATATTGAAACCCTTTAGTGGAGAGATTTCTTAGTCTTTATTTTTGTCATCTGGATGAACCAATCTTAAATGTAAACCTTGAGACTGATACTGCTGTATTTCAGCATGGTGTAGGCCGTGTCACTGGCAAGGTGCCTTTTACTGCCTGGAGCCAGCTGGTGAGACTACAGCCTACTGTCCTCTAGTTTGTCCAAGCATCATCATGCGATCAGATAGTTTTTAGTATTTAACAGGGTTGCTTAAGGGCACAGACATAATGCAACTTCTTCATCAGTTATATATTGATTGTCTGAAATAAATTCAATCTCTGGACAAATTTTCAAATTCTAAGAAAAGTATAGCTCTTGTTATAGCAAAGTTACAAAATGGTGTAAAAAAGGAACAAAATCAGCTATACTGAAGGGAAGCATTGTTTAATCTGTCTTCTGTACTGAAATAAAGTATGAAATTCAACCAGTCTAGATGTGCCTCTGTAGTGTTTTACCAAAGTCGGAGCCCCGAGTTAGCATTCTGCGGAGGGTGGGTATTACACACTGTTCACTTGACACCATTAAGCCGGGTGTTCAAGTCTCCAATCAAATCTCATTGTGACAGGCATTAGGGGATTATCCCCGGTTGCCTCGGGCCCTTACAGCCGGCCTGGCGGCCCCCGGCAAGCAACTCTATCCAGTAGCTGTGGCCCTGCTGCTCCCGCCTGCCTGCCTCAGCCTGGCTGGGCCTGAGAGAGCAGCCGAGGCTCATGGGCCTGCACTCAGCTGGCCAGACCGCTGTCAGGCCTCTGCCTTCACAGGGATGTATGGCGAGGATGGGACGCTGCACTTCAACCCAGGTAAAGGAAAAGGAAGCAAGGGGACTTTCTAAACGTGGTGGGGAGAACTACGGGAATTAGTCGGAGCATGTAGATTATTCCAGAGTCGGGCGCAAACAACAAGCTGCTGTTTGTTACTGCAGTAAAACCGTAGAGCTGTTTTCTGGGGAAAGCAAAGCTGCTGGCTGCTAACAGATCAAATAGTGACTGAACTGTAATTGCATATGATGCAGTGATATGTGTTTCTGGTTTACTGTTGCTTAAAGCTTTCAAAAGAAATCTGATCTACAGATGGCAATGAATGTAAAACTGAATTGTTTTGAGTGAAAAAACTATAGAATAATGAATGCTGCATAGAGGAAACAAGTGAAGGGACATAATATCCCGTTTCAACTTGAAAACAAATAAATATATATTACACTATCTTGGCAGTCCAAATTGTTGAACTGCAATGTGATGACTGATTTGGACTGAACACGATGCATTCATCCAACAGCTTGTGGATGATACACAGTATCACACAGCAGTGGGATCAAGTATGGATTTGTGCTTACATGTCCACATGATGGCAGTAGCAGCTAGAGAGTCCAGCTTCAGGCCTGCAGCAGTGTTGTAAAAGGAATAGTTTGGCCTGTGACATTGACATCAAAAATGACGCCGTGATCAGACAACCGGCTTGGCTGTTCAAACAGAGCGAGACAGGCCAAGGAGAGAGAGGCTGAGGGCAGCGTGTGTGTGGGGGGGGGGCGGGGGGAGGGATGACCCCAGTGAGGAGGAATCAGTTGAAAGGACTGAAACTGTCCAGCACCAAAGAAACTAGTGAATACTGCTGCAGTGTCAGTGATGCACTCACTGGGCTGATGATCAGATCACTCTCAAGTCTGCATATCACCCACATGAATGTTAAAGCAATTAGGTTAAAAGTCACAGATGTTTAGGTTTATTTTAACACAGAATATTTGTCAGATGTATTTTCATTCAGGTTTCAAACTGCAGTGATGTCAGTGTTTGTTGTCTGACGGATGCTGCACTATTTGAGGACTATTTGATTTTGGCCCTGCGCTGATAGGATAAGGTTGAATTCCTAAATATTTAGTGTCTTGTTATTCAAGATATTGAGGTTAAATGTCTATTGATCTGCTGATGACAAGAGGCCCTATAGGGAGTCAGGGAGATAAAAGCGCTCAGAGCAAGGCTGCTGACAGAAGTGATCGGGCCAGCAGTCAAAATGAATTCTCAGCAAAACAGAAGTTAATGATTACAGAGGCTTATCACACACTGTGATTGATTTACGTTGCGCATGGGTCTTCATGTTTATTGATGCAATTGTTTACTTATTTGGTGCACAGAGGCTATGTGAGTTTTTCAGTCTGCAAAAACAGCTATGACTGAATATGTAACAAAAAACAAACATACTCCTGTACTTTTAAATATTTTATCTGCAAAATGTTGCAGAACAGTAGAATATTGCCCTCAGCCTGAGACATTACACAGTTGTACTGAAAGGTTGTTTTGATTTAAAGAAATAAATATGTTACAGAAAGAAGTAAGATACAACTAAGTTCCTACAAAGAAATAATCATTATATTAGCAAAAGAAAACATTTTACATTATCAGTGCAAACTCTCATGTGGAGAGTAAGTGAAAAATCATAGCTGTGTGTTATCTTTTCTTCAAACTACATACTTCTCACCTTTATTTGCCAACATCTTTATTACCCAGTAAGGCTATGGGATAAGTAGAACTTGTGCAAAATTAGGCCCTAGTGGTTTATCATTACCCCAAGACCAAATAGTCATTATGGGTGAGGACTATGAGAACCTTTCTGTTGTTTCAGAAAAAAAAAATATGATTTCAACTGGCTCTGCTTTACTCTCTTGGCATTTTTCAGCTATTAAAGTTTGTGTTCTTCATACAACACAATTACCTAAATGCTCCCCCAAAAGTGAGGAAACATGTCTGAAGACAAAATACAAATAACTCAAAATGTTCATTATCTCTTATCTTAGAGTACATTTTATCTTTTTAGTAAATACGGAAAAGCCTCTTTAACACTCCTTCCAATATTTATGCTGTTAAATGACATTCTCCAGTTTAGCACAATGCAAGACCTGACAGCAACGTTTAACTAAGCCCAACACAGATGACGACTTCACTGAAGTAGAGAGGAAGCCCCAAAAGGCTTTGATACACAAAGACTGTAGGCCTCTGAGGCTCTACCACTATTGATCAGTTTAGCTTCACTGGAGTTATCAAGGAAGCTTGATTTCATTTTACATCTGACTGAGCAGAAAAAAAATATTTTACTAAGCTGGGTAAAGGTATTGATTCAGAAGTAAATTAATTCATTATTGATCCAGCACAACTTAACAGACTAAACATGCTAACTTGACAGTGTTAGAAAATGACCACAAAAAGTAATTCGATCTTCACAAAAATCAATATCAGCGTGAACAATGAATGTATTTGAGAATATTCCAGTGACACAGAAAATATGATATTCCCTGGCGAGCCAGAGGGGCTTGCATAAGCTGTGTGATTTGCAGATAGTTATCTGTTGACAAGGTCTTTGCCATGTCACTATACTCACCTATCTCCTCCATCTACTGCAGGAGACGGAGCAGCGGGCTTTTTCTACTGGCCTCAAACATGCTGCAGCAAGCACATTGTCTCTTCTCTTTTACTCTTATCAACATCAACACGCTCCTGGATGTGCATAATAAACACTCACTTTTTGTCTGTAGTGGAGCTCTTTTAAAAAAACAAAATAGGTTCCCAAACAGTGTATTCCAATTCTTATTGACTCTTCCAGGCCATCATGGATTCTCCTTTCTCCCAGCTGCTAGTTCCAGTATTTTGATTTTACTATGAAGCTTCCCTGCCGCTTGCCTTTGAGATCGGACTTGGGGAAATGAAATGTAGTCATTGAGGAGAAGGTACAAATAGGCAGTGGTTACAAATGGAGTTTGGTCAGTGGTCGGAGATTCCTATTCAGAAGATAGACAGGACTTTGTTCACAAACTGGAGTTTGAAGTTTCAAAGGGGAGAATCACACAAGTGTTACATCAGTTCTCGCCGATCCTTTGACTTTTAGCCCCGGGGCAGGGAGTTTGGGTGACTGATTATAAGACAGCACTCTCATCCCATCACAGTTCAACATGGCTTCCTCATGCTGCATGCAATATGACAGCTGAGTGACAGGCAGTTGTGGCCATTGGGGTCGACATTATCACAGCTCTTTGTTCTGCTTCAGCTTGAATAATTGCTTATCATCCACTTTATATACTGGTCTTGAACATTATACGAGGAAAACAATAATGAAAATATGCAACAGTGGGTGCTGAAAGTTTGGGCTTAAGATACATTTTAGGGTCTGTAGTCTTGGATTATCAACATGTGCATACAATGTGTGTATTAGAATTAATCACCAGAATGAAAATGTGCTGCAGTAAGTTTATTTTGTTCAGAGATTTCACAGAGAGCCTTCTGTTTCATACTGCACGTCATGCTATATAGCCTGTGCGTTGTGAGAAAGTACCCACAGTATCTTATAGAATACCCCCCCTCCTCCCCAAAATGCAGACAAGTTATGGGCGAATCTGAAAGTAACTTGTCCTATCTCACACATGAGAACAGTTTGTCAGTGTGTGTGTGATTAAGAAAGCTACAGCCACGCAGATTATACTTTATAGTCCTGTATATGACTGTTCCTTGAGGAGTTCACAGAATTTTAAGATGGGAGCGGTGATAAAAGCGCTTTAATGACAGGGAAGATAAGATTTGTTCCGAGTGACTCATTCATAGCTTCACACAGAATCCCCCCCCATCCCATCCCCTCTGCTTACTAGGTGCTTTGGAATAATGAACAAACTTATTGAGCAAATATGGGCATTGCAGAGGAGCCACATGAATCGAACGTGAAGACATGTTGTAATCGACAGCCGCTGTGTAGACCGGTGACACAACATGCTCCATTTAAGAGCCACGTTTCATACTGTATTATCATTTCTGGGCACAGAGTAATGGTACTTAGGAGTTTGTTTAAAAAGCTGCTAATCATTTCTCTATCATGGGTGTGAGTTAATCAGATTAGTTAAGATGTTCACAGCATTCCCTACATCAAAGGACCCAAGATCAATTAATCTAAATCTATGATCATACATGACAGTTAGAGTGGCTGAAAAGAACAGTTTCTATAGGTTTTAATCATAGGTTGATGACATCCATTTTCATTTCTGATTGGATTAAGAGGGGGTTTTCGTCAATATTTAATCATTGAACAGACTATCTCAGGGTTATTATAACCACCAGGAATGTTATGGTGTTTGCCTGCTGGGAGAGAACTGGATCATTTTATGAATGCTCTATATAATTTGGGTGGATGGTTATCAAGTTCACCTATGTGGGGTTTACTGCTCCGGAGGTCTGGTTGAACCCAAGATCGTTGACCTATTGCTATGTACTGGCACTTTCTCTTCAAATACTAGACTACTGTTTGCCGTGTCACATTCACTTACGCAGAGGAGGCAGTGAATTTGCGCAACCAAAGAATTTATTCCTGAAAGCAATCGGATTCAGGATTGTTGCAGAGAATTGTAGGAAAACAAGAATCGACTTATTTCTTGATGAGCACGTCATCTCAATTATGTTTTATTTTTGTCTCTATTGCCACTCCATTCTCAGACCCTAAGTCACTTTCTATTCAGTAAATGCTTTGGCTAAAAGCTTCCTATAAAAGCATGCTCTTACAGTTATGTGCACAAACTGAGGCTCTAGTCGCCTTTGTGCTGCAGGGTCTGACCTTTAAAGAAATACTGTATGTCGCCTTTATAAATAATTCGCAAACATGAATCACCGAGGCTGTCTCTGTCTCTTTGAGGGGCGACTGCCCCGGCACAGCAGGTTTTGAGCATTTGGATCAGAATGCAGCCTCACGTGCGCCCTGCATTTTCAGAAACAATGAACTCTTTTACATAAAGGCATCAATTTGCTTTAGCAAGAGTTATTTCTCCTGTTCATTATGCTAGAATTAACTGAGATTTACCCGGGGACGTATTACACGTGGAAGTAGGTCTGAATACAGACTAGTGGGTCTCCCTAATGACATATGAATGCCAGGTAAGCTACACCTTGCTCTGCTCTCACCTGCCCTACAACAGATGTGAGACATTGTGATTTGTGTAGTCGTGACAACGCCATGTTATAGAAAGTGTTGAGATACTCGGCTATCAAATGGACAACTGGTTTAAACTGGTGGAAGCGTGATGTGTCACAGAGTGGCACAGGATTGACCTGTTATGGCTCTCATCAGGGAGTTGTTTATCCATTACTGACAGCGGTGTGCAGAGAGAGGGAGAGAGAAAGGGAGAGAGAGGGAGAGAGAGAGAGAGAGAGAGAGAGAAAGGGAGAGAGAGAGAGGGATATCCAAGAGATGAGAGATATCAAAGTTGTGTTATCTCTTCAAAAAAAAAACCCACAACCCTCTGAGGAGGCTAGTTAACCATCAACCAGAGAGATACTCCACCTCTCCTCTGGTTAGAGGCATGAGAGAAGGAGGAGGAGGAGGAGGAGGAGGAGGAGGAGGCGGCTTCTGCTGTCAGTCAGCGGCGGCCTCCGCATAGTCTCCCCTCTCTGACACCACCAGGTCCCCATCACACTCACTGGGCCAGGGATCTACCTTTTACTGGGCGGAGCTAGGCCCAAAAAAAAAAAGAGGGAGGGGGTGAGTGGAGGTGGTGGTGGTGGGGGGGCACATTAGCTTCTTGGACAAGTCTTTCTGCCCCACTGTCAGTTAGTTGAGAATTTGTTTGCCCAAAGCACTAGCAGACATGGACATGGCAGACTACAGCGATTCTCTGGACCCAGCCTACACCACGCTGGAGTTCGAAAACATGCAAGTGCTGGCCATGGGCGCAGGTGAGTCACCTATATGTAGCTCTGCCGATGAACTTTGAGACTTTTACCCGCTTAAAACTTTGGTCAGGGGAGGACAGAGTCGTGATAAAAGGGGTCATTTGTCCATCTGCTTCTGCTTGCAGAGGGACGATCATGTGCAATGGTCTTCTTTTATCGCCTCTTGGTGCGATAGTAAAACATTAAGAGGTTCGGATTTACGAGACTGCGCTCAGTTCTCAATGCATTCTGGTCATTTGGTAGTCGTTGGGAGTGCAGTGTGTGGTGCGATCTTAACCTGTTGAAGCTTGCAGAGTGATGTGGTACTGGTCATATTTCAGCCAGATCGATGACAGCGGATAGACATTCATCCTCTGATGAAGCAGTAGTTTGAGTATCATGAACATCCCTCTCCTGTTACAAACCGTTTGTTCCCACAGATTCTAGGGTTGAGAATTAGGATAGGGATTTTCTGGTGTTGGGGTGATTAATGGTTTTTGAGAAGTTAAGATGACACCGACTTATTTATGTATGCAGTCTCCCATGACTTCTGGCTGTGATCCTGATTCTAAAATGAAACTATTCCCAATGAGAATAAAAAAAAGATGCTTGAAAGTGAACCTCACTACATAAACTATAAATTTACATTCACATTTTGGTATTCTTCTATAATTCTTCTATAACAGATTCTTACTACCTAACTATTCAACTTTTTAATGGTTATCAATAACTAATAACCATTTACAACCTAAAGAATGTTTATGATCATGACAACATGACATACTGTGTGATTGATTTACCCAGTATGATGACTATGAGGGTGACTAGAAGGAAGACTGTCTCCAGTGATTGCCTTTTCAGAGGTAATCAAGCCTACATCAATTATGGTCTGTTGACTTTGTCTGAGCTACTCAGGCAGGTAATAGATCCTAGCAGGTTCTCATGAAGGCTCATTGTGATCAATGGCGCTGATGACTGTACTCACGTCTGCCGTTCACACCTTCTTAAATGAAGCCAGCTCGACTACATGTCTTCAATAAATACATTGTTTGAGAATATTAGGCAATCAAACCATGTTTCCTGATACTTGTTCACTGTCGTATGATTAGCTTTCATAGAAACATTTTCATAAAAGCTGCCTCTGTTCAGTGTCACCCTGTGTCATCCTGTGTATCCCTGTTCCATGTCTAAACAACTGATGACCTAAGGTCTGGTGACCTGATGAGAAGTGTCTCTCTCTCTCTCTCTCTCTCTCTTTGCTCTTCTTCTCCTCGTTGTGCCAGACTCCTCGCCGGCTGAGAGTGCCAGCATGAACGCCGCCAACCACCTGGGGGCGGGCAGCCTGTGTGCCATCTGCGGAGACAGGGCCACCGGCAAGCACTACGGGGCCTCCAGCTGTGACGGCTGCAAGGGCTTCTTCAGACGGAGCGTCCGCAAAAACCACATGTACTCCTGCAGGTGAGAGCACCATGCATCCAAAATGGCTCAAGCATAGTCATAGAAACATGAGAAATCCTGGGTGGTGGGAAATGAATGTGTAATGTTCTCCCCTCCCTTAACCGCTGCTGTTGAGGTGCCATTGAGCAAAGCACTGCACCCCCACAGTGAGTGTGTGACGGTGTGTAACCCTCCCACCCACTGCATTACTCCTTCAGGCTGTTGCTGTAAATAACAATATTTTAGTCATTTTGCCTGGTTAAGGGTTTAAATATTGCATAAAGGAACATAATTGCTTCATTCATTCCAGTTGCTTTTTTGAATCGGCTACAGCACCAGTAAACTTATTCTACTCACTTTCCAGGTTCAATAGACAATGCATTGTGGACAAAGACAAGCGAAATCAATGCAGATACTGCAGACTGAAGAAATGCTTTAGAGCTGGCATGAAGAAAGAAGGTAGGAGCCTTTTATCTTTTCAAAACCGTGACAAACTGTCTCAATCTATAAGCTCAATCTATATGTTTTTGTGAAAAGAGAAGTAGTGATTTTGGCAATCTCTTGCAAGGAAAAAACAAAATTTCCCACTTAATCAGCAAATCACTGTCATAGTGTGAGCTGTCCCATTGAATTGAAGCTACCCGTAGTCGGGGTATGTTGCAACACCCAGGAGAGTAGCACTTTGTTAATGTTCACTCCATGAAGCACTGAAGTCTATGACCAGTTTATGCTGAGCAAACATTTCTGAGCAATAATAGCCATATACTGATAAACATGACAATCTTGGAAGCCTTATTTTTCCTTTAAATGACTCAGCATTCTATCTATTTGTATAGCAAAGTAATGAAGAAAATTAAAAGTTTGTTCTTGTTTTCTTGCATATTCAAATTGTTGAGCTGCATATAAATGCCACATTTTTGTGCTACAGGCCCACGTGTTAGTTGCACTACTGATGGTATAAATGTGTGTGTGTGTGTGTCTCAGCTGTACAGAATGAAAGAGACAGAATCAGCACCAGGAGATCCAGCTATGAAGACAGTAGTTTACCATCCATCAACGCACTCATCCAGGCAGATGTACTGTCGAGACAGGTAAGGCCCGGAGCTGCAGACTAAATCATCTGTGGGATTTACAGGCTCCAGAGCTCTTAGATTTTTCACATCTGACTAGGATGTATCACTGTGACAAGGCGTCTGATGACTCTGCATCTGTATTGCCTTGTGCAGATCACCTCTCCTGGTCCCATACTGAACGGCGACATCAGGACCAAAAAAATCGCCACCATCACAGATGTATGCGAGTCTATGAAACAGCAGCTGTTGGTCTTGGTGGAGTGGGCCAAGTACATCCCTGCCTTCTGTGACCTGCCCCTGGATGACCAGGTAAGACTCATACACAGACAGAGTGTACATAGCTGTATAGACACTCTGGTCACTCATCAACCAGGCGACAACTGCAGCAGCATCAAACCCCAAACCATAAGACTGCAACCACCAAGTACAGGCTACAGGAGTGTGGAGACTGACTATAGACCAGCTATGTCTCTCCTAAAATATTTACCAGAAGAAAGAGAGCTCAATTATTAAAAAGAATATATACAAAGAATGTAATGAGACTTTTTTACATCACGCTCAGTATCAGACTGATCTCTAGGAACATCTTAAACTCCTCAACCGGAGTGGTTAATGTATTTTAATCCTGAGTTAGAATATGATGAGCTGGTTTTAAAGTTATATCCCTCCTCAAAAAAAAGTGCAGAATCATTAACACTGTGATCACCGGGCCTTGGTAACTGATTTGCTGATGTATTAGTGAGGGAGCCAGTGTCTTGAGAGAAATCCGCCACGGTCTTTCTCTTGCTCGCTCTTTGAAGCTTCGATTTGCTCAGTGACCTTGGAATACTGACTTTAGAGAGTGATAGCCCAGTTAAGATGAATACTGGGAAGTCAAGGTAGTGGCTAAGTGTTTAAATCTAGTGTACAATGGAATCTGAGACTTCTAGGCTATATGATACCAAAACATTCAGATTAAGGTATAGTGGGGTCTGTGGGGATCTCATCAAGTTATTACCAGACAGCTAATTATGAAATTAATTCACTGTATTTCAGGTGGCTTTGCTGCGAGCTCATGCTGGAGAACACCTCCTGCTCGGTGTTGCCAAGAGGTCCATGCTTTACAAAGATCTCCTGTTATTAGGTAAAAATTACATGCATGAGTATTTTACCCCTAAAAACAGTCAATCACAGTCTTACTGCCATCACTCAATGTCCGATGCTGCCAGCAAAGTTACTGTTCCATCCTGAACAAAATTCCAATGTATTCTTTTAGACCTCACCCTAAAACACAAACTCCAAACTGATTCTCCTGCAGGAAATGACCACATCATCCCCAGAAACTGCCCAGAGTTGGAGGTGTGCAGGGTGGCAGTGAGGATCCTGGACGAGCTGGTGCTTCCCTTCCAGGAGCTTCAGATAGACGACAATGAATATGCTTGCTTGAAAGCCATAGTTTTCTTTGACCCAGGTACGATTGCTGAATAATCTTTTGGTTTGTGGAAACTATTAGTCCATTTCAGATGAGTGTTTGAATGTCTACCTATTTAGATACTGTATACAGCTCTATGTTGCCTCCCTCAATTATGGGAGGAAAGTTACAACACTAACACATATCTCTATCCCTGCTTTTATTTGCCCGTAGACGCCAAAGGTCTGAGTGACCCGGGAAAGATCAAGAGGATGCGGTACCAGGTCCAGGTCAGCCTGGAGGACTACATCAACGACAGGCAGTACGACTCTCGGGGCCGCTTCGGAGAGCTGCTCCTGCTGCTGCCGACGCTACAGAGCATCACCTGGCAGATGATCGAACAGATCCAGTTCGTCAAACTCTTTGGCATGGCCAAGATCGACAACCTGCTACAAGAAATGCTCCTCGGAGGTGAGCTCTTTTGGATGATTTAGTTTGAACTGTAGATGCTGTATATGCCACAGTACATTGTGAATGACAGTATGTTTGTGCGTTTTGTCTCTCAGGTTCTGCTAATGAGGCTCCACATGCACCTCACTCTCTGCACCCTCACCTGGTTCAGGAGCATCTCAGCAGCAATGTTATAGTGGCCAGCAACATGCCAACGCCAATCCACAATGGTCAAATCTGTAAGTACAAATACAATTAGTATGAAATGTTCTTAGATGTGTAGCACAAATGTTATTGCATCCAAGATTTCACTGTGCTTCTTCAGCTAAAGTATTGTTGTAATGCCACATACAATAGTACGGTGCAAGAATTGGCCAGTGCAGGAGTGGGACCAGGACAATCAAAACCACTAGTCTAAGTGCATTGAAATGAATGATATTTTAACATTAGCAGAGACTGTTAACTTTCCTCACTTGCACCCAGCTCCATGTGCAGCCTAGTCAGGTAGCTGGAAGGACAAACAAGCTTGGCAGAATAATCCTCTAAGTTCTTCACTGAGACTAATCTGGCTTACTTTGTCAAAGGGAACTTCTGTTATTTTTTCTTAACATTTTTAATGCTCTCAGAAATTTCACAAAAGTGCTTATTCCTTGTCTGAAAATTGTGTTGTTCCAAGAAATGTTGCACCGAAGAATGGTAAAAATGGCCACTGTACCCAATTACGCTGTGCTTTCTCACTCTAACTCTCTCATGTACGTTGCTGTTCTACTTTTCAGCCACTCCTGAAACCCCAATACCTTCTCCACCTACTGCCTCCAGCTCAGAACATTATAAAATGGCTCAGGGGGTGATAGCCACCGTGCCCAAGCAGCCGACCTCCATCCCTCAGCCTACCATTACAAAGCAAGAGGCCATCTAACAACCCACTGGATCCTTCTTCCTTTTTCTCAGCATTCAGTTTCTTTTTTTTTTTTATTGTCATGGCTACTGTTTGAAACCAGGGTCTTTATACAGAAGTTTATATATAATCAGCATTGAAGCTGTTGACTTGACTGAAACAGTAAAGTAGCTAAGTGTCTAAATTGTAATTGCAAATATGTTCCTAGCAGATTGCTCTTTTTCAAAGTCTTCAGGGATCCAAACGTCAAAACCCAACTCTTTACAGACTGTTGCTCTGTAAGATCGACATTAAAAGACTGTTGTAGACAGTTTGTTGTTGGGCAACATCACTCAGTGAGTTCCTTCAGCATGGCCTCCATATGTGGATTTCTTGTATTACACAGAAGGCAGAAGTCTTACTGTTCCATGTGGTGACTTGATCATGTCAATATTGTATGAATGTTACAACAGGCCGTACATTGTCGTGTATTTAGTGTTGCACAGTATTTCATTTGATGTTCATTGGTGATGAAACTCTTTGATAGGGTGAGGACTTTCAGACAGTCATGAACACAGTGACATTTTCTAATTCAGAAATAATGTCATTTTATCAAAGCTGTACAAAAGGAAATCCCTTAGATAAACTTTTTGAGGTGTCGTCCTAATATGCTGTGTGACAAGATTAAGATATCCACGGTTTGTTTGATGTACTGGAAAACTATTTACAGTAGTTATGTGAAATTGAACATGTTAAAATTGACACCGAGAAAGCTTGGTACATGACACGGTGTTCTCTGCGGTGCCACTTTGTAAAAGTCATAGACAGAAACACTTTGTGGAATTAATGTAAGTTTCCCCAATTCAAATACTGTTGTATTGGTTTTTAAAATATATTATATTTTTTGTTTGAGTTTAGTTTTTTGTCATGGTTTAACTGACAGAATAAAATGTGCCTTGAAACCTGTACTGCCTTACAAAAAACAGGCAATGTTTCACCTTACAATGTGAAGATGAATTAATAAAAGCTCAAGGTCTATTTTTACATGGAATTTGCTGCAGACCTATTTTATACAAACCTATTAGCCATGATTATAAGACACTATTTTTTTTAGAAAGGGGCAACATTACTTGCACATTCTGAGGATAATAAATGGTAGGAACTTTAATGTCACATAATAAGTCAGACAAGTTGGGAAAGTTTGTCAGCTACATGTAGGCCACTGGGGAAAAAAAAAAAAAAAAGGGTCCAACGTGGCAGTGCTGCTTGGTCAATGATACTGCAACACTATGTTGCTTCAGACTGATAAACTGTCATAAAGTCATTATAGATAGCACTGATTCCAGAGAGAGAGAGAGAGAGAGAGAGAGAGAGAGAGAGAGGCGCACAACTTCAAAGCTAATAATATTTCTACACCGCTGGTAATGTCCTTGTCCTGCAATTGGACATAACTCTATTTGCACAACACAGTTTATTACAGGTTTCACGTGTGAAGCATCAAACAAGTGTAAGCTAACACGATAGAAACCTGCGGCCTGACCTCGGTCACGTCCAAACCAACTGCTTCTGTTTCTGTGTATCAAAAAACGTCTTAAATACCTATTGTCTGTTTTAGAAAATAGTCGGTGTCATTTCAAATTTGAATCAGTAAACATACCTGGGAGAAATGTGACCAGCTTGGTGTGCACGGTGATAGGAATAATGATGCAGCTGTGTGCGCCTGTGCAATTCTGCCATCTGCCGCATTCAAATGTAATTTAACACAGAAACATCCACGCCGTACATATTCAGATAACGTCATGTGAAAAGGCTTCAATGTAAAGAAAATTCATATGTTCAAACAAACCATTACATCAGCCTCCTGATACATAATTAGATGCTGTAGGTCTACGATGCTTGGTATATTAATAATAATAAAAAAAAAACGATAAATAATAAGAACTGTGGAAAAAAACATAAAGAAACCAAATATTGCATACAGTTTGCATCAATTGTACTCTAAAATGACAGATTTCTATGGAGGACCATATTAGTTATAATTAAATAAATAAATATGTGTCAGTAAAATAAATTATTACATAAATAAATACAAAAATATATAATATCATCAGTACATTAATAAAAAAATAAAATAAAAATTAATAATTGGTTGATTTTATTCTTTAATTTCAAAAAATAAATAATATTATTTCATAATTATGGTTTTCATAATAACATGTCTATGTTTAGTTTTATTATTATTATTATTATTATTTTTTTTTTATTACATATTTTTATTAGTTGGATGTTAAAGGGTATAGTCCAGAGCTATCATAAGAAACTCCTTAAGCTTTAGTTTTACATTTGGAAACACTGTTTATTGCCTATTTTGGTCTTGGCCTTGACTTGGTCTCAATGCCCTTTGGACCTGGTCTTGACTTAAACTCAACTGGACCTGGTCTTGGAATTGACTTGGACTCCATTAAGGTGGTCTTGACTACAGCACTAAATTTGAATGCCCTGTTCTTTTCCACAGCTGGAGGTCCCATCGCTGACATCCTGCAGCAGGCCCTCCTGCCTGTGCTCAGCCACTCCAACTGCACCAAGCCTGACTGGTGCGGCAGCCTGGTCACAAAGAGCATGATCTGTGCTGGAGGAGATGGACAGCTGGCTAGCTGCAACGTGAGTCACATTCATTTCCCACAACCCTAAATTTTATTCTTATGTAATATAAAAATGAAGTTCCTGTGAAAATATACCAGCCTTACAGTTTAGAATAGTTTTACACAGTGCCATAATGATTATTATATCTGTACAATTTCTAAATGTTTTTGCCATCTTTTGCCTGAACATCATGTCTGGCTCTCTTACCCCTCAGGGAGACTCTGGTGGCCCCCTGAACTGCCAGAACCCTGACGGCTCCTGGGACGTCCACGGTGTGGTGAGCTTCGGCTCCAGCATGGGCTGCAACTACCCCAAGAAGCTCTCTGTCTTCACCCGCGTCAGCGCCTACATCTCCTGGATCAACAATGTGCATGGAAAGGGCTTGGCTTGTACAGTATTTGTTAATATAATATGTGCCTTTTAGTGGACGCTTCTGTCCAAAGCACCTTACAGTACAGTGCATAGATTGTTTTTTTGGCTCCACTTGACAATGTTAGTGCAGTGCTGTCTCTGTTGCTTACAGCTCTGCAGATAGATTCAGTGTACTTACAGTTTACTGTCTTTGTGACAAGGCAATTAACGTTAAAACCCACAGCTATTGATGGGCAGCCATTTCTTGGTGGTGATTATGTGGCTCTTAAAGTTGGGCTGAAATAAAAGCAGGAAAATGGTTTTACTTAAAAGGAAATCATTGAGTGTTAAAATGTGAATGTTCATGAAATTCCAAGTTTCATACTCAACTCCTACTCAAGTGGCAGATAGTTACACTTAAAATTTGTAGGAGTGTGCCACCTGCCGTACAGGTGTAGAATATTTATCACTGAAGTGTCATTCAAGTGACATTAGACAGCATACTTTGAAAACCAATTGTCAGTGGTAGGAGTGCACAGAAATCCCTATTATGTATTCTCTACATGAATATTCATGTTGCAAATAAAATCCTCCTTTCAAACTTAGCATAGGAAATGCAGTCATTTACCAGAATGAAATACATTGCAAAATGCACACATTATCATAAACTATATGCACAAGAATAATATAATCTAAATCTCACTTTATGTATGTGTGGCTTTTAGTATGTGTGGCACAGATGAGTGTGGATTAGATATATTGTGATTAAGAAGCATCCAGTCCTAGCCTGGTCCCAGCTCTAACCCTGGCTAATTTTAATGGCACACATGTAAACCTGCCAGGCTTGTTTAGGGGATTGGTAAAATAGGCCTAAAATTGTATTAATAGAACGCACTTTCAATGGCAGAAGATCTCTCTTCCTGTGAGACTTCAAGCATAACTTGATTTGTTTACATACTGAAGTTAGCAGAGTTAGCCAGAAAGCTAAAGTGATGAAGATTGAGATTTAGTTTTTATAAGTTATGAACCTACAGACCATAGCATAACAAGACTGAGAGTCTAACAGCCCCGTGACGCTGAATTTTGTGGAAGCGTCTGCTGAGATTTTACTTAAGCAGAAGGAAAATCACTGGTGTAAACACCTACTCAATTAAAAAGAAAAGTACCTCATTTAAAATATACTCAAAGTAAAAGTTACTTTTTAATAAATCAACTCAGTGTAATGTGTTAGAGGGAGGAATAAGGGCCATGATACATGGGAAGTGTTGTGAAGCAATGTAAAGTATGTAAGTATTTTTTCATTATTCTCCTTTAGCCAGTGTGGTTACATTATTTTGTCTGCTTGCCAGTCCCATCCCTGTGAAAGCAATACTTCCCTTCTCCACAGCTTCAAAATGTTGGTTGTGCATCTTGGACCTAAAGCTTGTGATACAACAAGCAACACTTTGGAGAAGATGACAAGGCAACATGTCGGTCAACAGGAATTGAAGTCAGACTTGCAGCATAATACTATAGCAATAAAAGTCACCATGTAGACAATGGGAGAGTGTTTATCCATCTACTTGGGCTGTGTAATCCTGCAATGTTGACCAAAATGTTACACATTGTGCGTATCAAGGATATAAAAGTGCTGATACACCTGGCAGTTTTTTAGGGCAATGTAGGCTACACTCCCAATACCAACCAACTAACCAAGTCAAAACACAGGATTAACATCTATTCAAATGTTGCCTTGCAAAAAGACATTCCTGTGTGATTAAATAAAAAATGTAAAGGCAACTTGTTGATCGATCTTGATCATCATATTTGCCCAGACATTTATTTTCCCTGGTCAACTCTGCCTGAACAGCTGAACCAAAACAGAATCTGTCTGTCATACAGAGCTGAATTCTGCTCCCAGTGACTCAACAATAAGTCCATTCCGTCTCCCACAGAAACTTTCTCCCTGAACACCCTCAGTTCATTTCAGCCACCAGTATCAACTGTTTGAGTGCTTTTACATCTATTCTGTAGTTGTGAGTTTGGTAGTTGGTTTTATTGTTGTTTATCGTTGTTTGTGCACTGTTGATTTGTCATCCAGTAACAAAACAGCCATGGACTGGATTGAAGGAGAAAGGGTCATCTATAGACCCATCAAGCTATGTGAGCATTGTTTATTGCAGTTAAATTGTATAGATTTTGAGCTGATGTATGTATGTAGCATAAGAGGCTTTTGAGTGACATTATCTCATTTCCTTCAAAGGTATTGTTCAATGTACCGGTGTACAGAGAGACTGTACAGCTCTGCTGGGAGTGGAAGTACTATGAAGTACAAGTAAGAACCACTTTTGTTTTAGGCCCGCACAAAATAAAACACCTGACAAATTCTGGTAAAGTGTCTCCTATGATTATACATGAGAACATCTGATGTTTTCTATTGTGTAGAAACAAATGATGGTGCAGTTTTTGAGGCGTCAGCAACAAAAGCAGGTCCCATCTGAGCTGACAGCTGAGGACATGACTGACTGGCTGGTGGAGCAGGGCAAGAAATCTCTCAGGGAGCGGTGAGACTTACTGAGACATACAGACAGTCCACCACTCAATCTATCATCAGCTCTGCTAATGTTAAAGGAATAGTTCACCCAAAAATGAAAATTCAGTCATTATCTACTCACCCCCATGCTAGTAGAAAATCGGTTTAATGTTTTATGTCCATCTTCTGTATGTATTCTGCACAGTGCAATACATGCAGTGTTTATAGTTAAAAATGGCACATTTTATGGCATTTTTCATCATTATTATGACATCAAACATTAATATGGGTGCTCACTTATTGAATTTGACAATTAAATACAAAATAATTGCTTTAAAACAGTATTTCTATTTTAAAATCTTGCACTTTTATTTGGAAGGCTAAACGGCCAAACCGGGAGTCTTGTTTCTGGTAATTTGAGCTAGTCTTACCTATCGAGGCCGGGGTGTGCGATTTTTTTTAAATCAACAGCTAGAGTGGCGATTTCAGCTAAATAATGGTGTAAATGTTGGTCTTTTCAAGTCACTTTGGGATCTTTTGACTTCAAGAGACTTGGATTATGCTGTAAGAGCTGCATGGAGCCATTTTATGGTTATTTTCCGTTATTTTTTTAACTGTCTGTCTGTCCATCTGTTGTATGGACTAACAAACTTTACCCGATTTTCTACTGGCATGGGGGTGAGTAGATAATGACTGAATTTTCATTTTTGGGTGAACTATTCCTTTAAGCTAGTCTGTTACTAATGAGAAGAAAATAGAGCAACAGTTAAGATGAACCTTCTGTTTTCTTTCCATTTGAAGATTGTGGAGATTTGATCTCTCCTCACGGTGGTAAGACCAAGATCATGAAAAGACTCAGTTTGGAGTAAATTATCACAAAACACTCGATTGATCCTGTAAATATGTCAAATCTTAATGGTGCATCCCATTTCTTGTTTCAGATGTGGGAGGTGAACATCAGCATGAAACTGATGGTTATTGAGTTTTTAGCCCGAATCGTGCTCAACTCACCTGAAGCCAACAGTCCTTGTTTTCAGTAAGTCACATTTATGAGATAAGATGAAACTTGAATGATTCCCGTGGGGAAATTGTGTCTTTTCAGAAAATGTGTATTTCAACTCATTTTGAGCGACTCTCATCGACAGAGACCCTCAGATCATCCGTCTGGCTGACAAAGCCATCAGGAGCCTGATGGAGAAGCAGCAGCCCAGCTCCAGCCTCCTCGGCCCCCAGGAGGTGGTGATGCTGGTTGTGCCCAAAGTGCTGCAGGACTTCTGGATTAATCCGGCGATCCTCTTGTCCGTACCCCTGCTGCAGCTCAGTGACCTGGCCGTTGGACTCACAAAGGCCGTTGAGGATAAGCTCTCCGCCTCTCTGACCTCCACGGACCATCAGGCTGCCTTCTCCCGCTCCATCCGGGATAAGAAGGTCCTTTCTATCCAGAACAAGGTCAGAGAGAAGTACACTCCAGACATCCTGCTGGAGAAGCTGAAGCTCTTTGGGCCAGAGCTGCTGACCAGGATCGTTGACGTCACAGTGGAGGAAATCTGTGTGATGTTCGAGCCACAGAAACAAGTGCTGACCACCAAAGAGGTAAGAAGACCTGTGCAGATGTATGATTGAGTAGCTGGATAAGATACTGTATAGTAAAAAAGAAATATTTTTTTTCTAAAATTCAAACAGCTTCTCTCCCTCTTTAGGTGGAACTAAATGATTCCACCCAGCCAGCTGTAGTGGATGGAGCCGTAAACTCCACCCCCCTTGATGGAGATTTGAACGAAGAGCCCAGCCTGGAAAAGGACACAACACCAAGCCCAGAAAGGGACTCTGCTGTTGGTTCAGCTGCTCTGGTTCCTCTGACTCTCCCTACTGAAGCTCCTGTGGTTCCACTGAGCCTCGCTGCTGAAGCTCCTCTGGTTCCTCTGAGCCTTCCTACTGAAGCTCCTCTGGTTCCTCTGAGCCTCCCTACTGAAGCTCCTGTGGTTCCTGTGAGCCTCCCTACTGAAGGACCTGTGGTTCCTCTGAGCCTCCCTACTGAAGCTCCTGTGGTTCCTCTGGGCCTCCCTACTGAAGTCCCTGTGGTTCCTCTGGGCCTCCCTACTGAAGTCCCTGTGGTTCCTGTGAACCTCCCTACTGAAGCTCATGTGGTTCATCTGAGCCTCGCTACTGAAGCTCCTCTGGTTCATCTGAGCCTCCCAGCTGAAGCTCCTCTGGTTCCTCTGTGCCTCCCAGCTGAAGCTCCTCTGGTTCATCTGAGCCTCCCTACTGAAGCTCCTCTGGTTCCACTGACCCTCGCTACTGAAGCTCCTCTGGTTCCTCTGAGCCTCTCTATTGAAGCTCCTGTGGTTCCTCTGAGCCTCCCTACTGAACCTCATGTGGTTCATCTGAACCTCCCTGAAGCTCCTGTGGTTCCTCTGAGCCTCTCTATTGAAGCTCCTGTGGTTCCTCTGAGCCTCCCTACTGAAGCTTATGTGGTTCCTCTGAACCTCCCTGAAGCTCCTGTGGTTCCTCTGAGCCTCCCTACTGAAGCTCCTCTGGTTCCTCTGAGCCTCCCTATTGAAGCTCCAGTGGTTCTTGTGAGCCTCCCTACTGAAGCTCCTCTGGTTCCTCTGAGCCTCGCTACTGAAGCTCCTCTGGTTCATCTGAGCCTCCCAGCTGAAGCTCCTCTGGTTCCTCTGTGCCTCCCAGCTGAAGCTCCTCTGGTTCATCTGAGCCTCCCTACTGAAGCTCCTCTGGTTCCACTGACCCTCGCTACTGAAGCTCCTCTGGTTCCTCTGAGCCTCTCTATTGAAGCTCCTGTGGTTCCTCTGAGCCTCCCTACTGAACCTCATGTGGTTCATCTGAACCTCCCTGAAGCTCCTGTGGTTCCTCTGAGCCTCTCTATTGAAGCTCCTGTGGTTCCTCTGAGCCTCCCTACTGAAGCTTATGTGGTTCCTCTGAACCTCCCTGAAGCTCCTGTGGTTCCTCTGAGCCTCCCTACTGAAGCTCCTCTGGTTCCTCTGAGCCTCCCTATTGAAGCTCCAGTGGTTCTTGTGAGCCTCCCTACTGAAGCTCCTCTGGTTCCTCTGAGCCTCCCTACTGAAGCTCCTCTGGTTCCTCTGAGCCTCCCTATTGAAGCTCCAGTGGTTCTTGTGAGCCTCCCTACTGAAGCTCCTCTGGTTCCTCTGAGCCTCCCTACTGAAGCTCCTCCGGTTCCTGTGAGCCTCCCTACTGAAGCTCCTGTGGTTCCTCTGAGCCACCCAACTGAAGCTCCTCTGGTTCCTCTGTGCCTCCCTACTGAAGCTCCTCTGGTTTCTCTGACCCTCGCTACTGAAGCTCCTCTGGTTCCTCTGAGCCTCCCTATTGAAGCTCCTGTGGTTCCTCTGAGCCTCGCTATTGAAGCTCCTCTGGTTCCTCTGACCATCCCTACTGAAGCTCCTGCCATTACTCCAGTCCAGGAAGGCTTGACCAGCAGCTTGGTTGGCACTGAGGAGAAGGAGGAGGTGCAACAATCCTCCACCACATCAGGTAGGAGTTCTTCATCAGGTCCGCTCACACTGTAGCTCATGTCTACTTCCATCAAGATGAACTGAGGCATTGATTGTCCTCTTTTATTTTTCAGAGATCAAAAAGACCAAGAAGAAGAAGAACAGAGTCTGACGCTTCTTCCGTCAGAGGAAACTGAAGAGGGACTGAAATCCCACTGCAAAAAATAAATTCAGTGTTGCATTGCAATCAATCCATGTCAGTCAATTTTTTTTTCATTTATTGAGTGAATTGATGCATTGTAAAATTCAGAAAGTATCATACAGGAATTGCATGATACATATACATATACATATACAGTCAACTCCAGAGTTATTGTCACCCTTCATAAAAATGAGCAGAATTTATAAAATAAATAAATTTCTATTTTTTTTAAATTGATCTCAGAATCCAGAAACTGTATTGCTTTCATCATTTGCTGTTTCACTGGGGTCATAATATGAGGTTGCACACATGTAAAATCCATTTGTCATCCATCACTGTGGAAAATCAAAGAGCTTTCAACTCAGAGGAGACAGATAGTAAAATACCACTACAGTCAGAGCAATAATCAAAAAGTTTTAGAAATCTGGAACAGTTGCAAATTCACCAGGAAGAGGACGCATGTGCATATTGTCCCCATGAACAGTGGGGAAGATGGCGAGGGAGGCAAAGAGGAACCCAAGGATCACAGTTTCACAACTGCACAGTTGAGTGGAATGCTGAGGTTATCAAGTGTCAAAATCAACAGTTAGACGCCTATGCAACCCATAAACTGAAGCGCCTGAACTTTGCCAAGCATCACTGGAACTACAATTGAAATTGTGTGTTGTGGTCAGAAGACACCAAAATGGAACTTTTTGGCCATACACACCATCGGCATGTTTGAAGACGACTGCATACAAGGAAAAGCACCGGATGCCCACAGTGAAATGTGGTAGAGGATCTTTGATGCTTTGGGGATGTTTTACTGCTAGTGGTCCAGATCTTGTTAAGATCGATGGCATAATGAATTCCACTAAGTATCAGGATATTTTAGCCCAAAACCTGGTTGCCTCTGCCAGGAGGTTGAGACTTGGCCGTGGAAGGACCTTTCAACCAGACAACGACCCCAAACATACATCAAAATCATGACAGAAATGGTCTTGCAATTTTGCAATGGCCATCTTGTCTCCAGAACCCTATTGAAAATCTGACATATTTATTTATTTAATTGTGACTATTTTGGTCCTCCACAGTTCCGTTGTTTTGACACATTGTTACAATGCCTGTAACAATGCTGCCTGCATGTGCTGTCGAACATATCGTAATAATGAGTATCACCGTTATCAGCAACCATGGTGGTACGACCATGGAAGTATTATATTATGTACAACCTAGAAACCGGGTAATTTCTATGATAATCGAGTTGCCAAGATGTGACGTTCAAGTACAGGTAATGTATGCACAACTTTTGGCTAATAAATAATTGAAACATCAATGACATACCTGGTGAAAATGTGCCGCTGCAAAAAGAAGTGAAGAGGAAAGTTTGCTCAAACTATAGCCACCAAAACACTGCTATTGTCACAGGGTCCTTTTTTTGTTATTTTGTTGAATTCACAGCTTCCGAAGTCGGAATAAAGATTTTACGAGGAGTGCCTGAAGGCAGCATAACCTACCAAACAGCAAATGACGTAGTCCCACTGTAATGCATCACATGCTACAGATGGACCAATGAGAGCGCGTCGTCTCTTTACCCGGAATTGGTCACAGGATTTTCCTGGCAGGTTGGTTGTGATTTTTGGTTTGTTATGTTTTTTGTGCGACCGTTTTATTCCATTCCAATGGATGCTGATAAATGTCGTCTATATTTTTCCTAAAAGGTTATTATTGCACGCATACTCGGGTTGGTATTCAGTCTTTACACTGATTTTGGTAGACTGTCGCATCGGTTGTGTTCAGGGTCAGTTTATATTAGCCAGTTCGGGGGGCTGAGGTTCTGCATCATTGCTTAGCAAAGACATAAAGTGAACATGTTTGCGCTGCTGTGTGTTTCATTGCTGTGAGGGACTTTCCCCACTCTTCCTGTGAGGGGATAATTACGTTTGATTTCCAGCCTTTAATGTTCAATTAAGGTTAATTGGTATTTCTAAGTGGGTGACAAACTGTGATAATGGCTTCAGTGTGAGACCTGCCAGATGCCGATAGCCTAGTCTTTCTGTGTTGTTCTGTTTTCCCAGCCTGATAATCTGTGATTGTCCACTTGTTTCTTGCTTTCCCATCAGCGACACCCAGTCAGTCCATGGCCGATCAGCATGAATCCATCGATCTCAGGTCTCCTCCAGTGGAACCGTCAGCGGCTGCCGGACACAGCTGGTTCCCCGGCCCGCCTCCGCCCATCTACTCCTGCACTCTGACCCCTGAGCTGGTGGCCAAGGCGCGGGAGGAGCTCCAGGAGAAACCAGAATGGCGTCTTCGGGACGTCCAAGCACTGAGAGACATGATCCTGAAGGTTGTTTAGCCATATTGAGCCTAAATTTCCTCTTCTTCCTCTCCTTAATATTATTGTTAGTAAATAGTATTTAGTCACAACACCCTCTGTTTTCCAAGTGTAGCTGGATTTCACTGTGTGTTTGACACGCTGGTTGGAAATAGCTGAGCCTTTTATCAGCTGAACTTGTTTTCCCACCTGACCCTGAAGGACCAGCCCAACCTCAGGACCCGGCTGGATGACGCCTTCCTGCTGCGCTTCCTGCGGGCCAGGAAGTTTGACTACGACCGCGCCCTGCAGCTGCTGCTCAATTACCACGGGGGGCGGAAGGCTTGGCCCGAGGTGTTCCAGGACCTGAAGCCGTCCACGGTGAAACACGTGCTGGACCTGGGCTTCCTCACGGTCCTGCCGCACCCGGACCCCAACGGGCGATACATCCTCTGTCTGCGGCCAGGTTGGTGTCAGCTTCTGGGACAGATCTGCTTTTGATTTTAATGAATAAGCCGTTCTTGAATAACAATTTGCATGACCGTCTTACATTCTGCCTTCGCATTTTCAGTAGAGCTCAAGCTCAGTGCATCTTTTAAATCTAAGTACGTACTCTATGACTAATGGCCTGTTACTGATTATTCTATGAGTCAACACGATCTCCTTCTTACAGGGAAATGGAAACCGAATGACTATCCATTTGTTGACAATGTGAGAGCTATTTATCTGACTCTGGAGAAGCTGATCCAGCCGGAGGAAACTCAGGTGAACGGTATTGTTATCCTGGCCGACTACACTGGGGTGGGCATGTCCCAAGCATCCAATCCAGGCCCGTTCCTCGCCAAGAAGGTTGTGAGCATTCTCCAGGTGAGAAATCTGAGAGCTGATGATAGGCTATCCACCTTTATACATAAATTAAATGGAATTATTTAAATGTAAAGAGCCAAAGACTTTTATTTTGCTTATTCTCATCTAGTTCTGAGAAAGACTGCTGTAAAAAATATGCTGAGTAGAGTCAAATAGTCACTTTACTTTATAATTACACAGCAAATGAAAAAAAAATGAGCTCATTTACAACACCAGTACTTTATGTTGCATGTTGAGATTGTCATGACTGGAGAGTGTGTGTGTTATATTTACAGCACACAAAACACACAAAACAATTCTGTCCTGAATACAATTTTCTCCTCTAATCCACAGGATGGCTTCCCAATCAGAATCAAGGCCGTTAACATAATTAACGAGCCCCGGATTTTCAAAGGAATCTTCGCTATAATTAAGCCTTTTCTTAAGGAGAAGATGGCAGAGAGGGTAACTATTGTTCCTTGTATTGTCTCTGACTCTTTTGTGTTAAACAAAGGACTACTTTGAGTTATTTGCCTCTGTTTTATCCAAACCCTATGCTCCAAAGTACTAGTTGATTTTAATCTGGCCTGTGGACACATTTCCAATACATGTTTCAGGACCGTTTGGCATGGGTGACACTAATGTGGGAATATGTCTTTATATTATAAGTTCGTTGTTTATTACTAGGAGCCTTCTAGGTTCATGGATTTGTAAATTGGCACAAGTGTTGGCCAAGCACTTTCTTTTCTGAATACATTCAGATGAGCAAACCACATATTTCCCAGAATCTCTGCAGAAGGATTGCTTTGTGTTTGTGCGAACAATGACGCTGATGGTGAGACTGATGACGTCACTGCCGCGGTGTGTTTGCTTGTCTTCACGCACAGTACATCCTCCACGGGTCGGACCTGCGCTCCCTGCACCGGAACATCCCCCGCTCCGTCCTGCCGGAGGAGTACGGCGGCATGGCGGGCCACCTGGACATGTCCGCCTGGTCCAGGATACTGCTGGCCTCGGAAGAGGAGTTCATAGTGGAGTTCTGCCAGCCGGATCCACTAGAGGGCGTAGTGCTGCCAGACTCCATGCTGTATGAAGGGGAGCAGGCCGGCGGGCAGGACGATGACTCCTTCAGGGGCCTGCGCTCTCAGCTCTACTACTGCTACTGACACACTGCAGACACACTCCCATCACTGAGAGGACATTTTCTGTTTCTTTTGAAACATGTGTTTAGAGTTTTACGGGGCAAGTTGCCAATATTGTACATTATTTATTTTACTAACATAGCAGCACTACAATAGACGAATAGTGCTCTCTAGTCTACACATAGCCCAGCATTCGATCATAGTTCCAAGGCAGCTTTAGGCTCTGGCAAGGAAGCTTTCGCTGTGAGCCAATGCATGTTTATCCATTATTGGTGGCCTGTATGAATTTATCCCTGGTATTTAATATTTTCCACTGAGGAAGAATTCTAAAAAAGGCTTGCATCTCTTCTATTTGTTCAGTATCTGCATAGTAGGCTGTACACAGGCCATTCCTGCTCTTTCTGCACGGTTAGATTGCCCTGCAACTGTTCAAAGGTCGAAACACTATTTTGTATATCTACCCGTCTTATACATTGCCTTAATCTGTTTAGAAATCAGTAGATTTTCCTGGGGATGTATGATAAATCATGTTGAATTTGTGTGTACCAAAGCAATATTCATGTGCATTCTCATCAGGGCTCGTCTTACATAAGAATGGATATACATACACTCTTCTTTGTTTGTAATTGTAAATAGCTGATTACTGTGGCAAAAAGAAAAACCTGGTAGATTTAAATGTTCACGCTGAATTCCGAACTTATGTGTTTCAAGGCCTTTGTTCAGTTGATGCTTTATTCCTCTCTAGCTTGAATCTACTGAAAGTACAGAGGATTATTTTTCTAAATTCAGATAATCTGCCTTATGTTTTCTTTTGCATTTTACACCAACGTTGAACCACTTGCCTGTGTCTCATCACTCAGTCTTAACACAGGGCCATTACCTATTTCAGAAGTTACAGAATTACATTGATAGAACACTCAGTATTTACTTATAGATGTCCGGTTTGCCAAATTTTTACAAAAGGCCATTTAGAGATTAGAAATGTGCAATAATGTTGCATCTGTTTTCATCTGGTAGTCTGTAGCTAACTTGAATGTTTTTGTTTTGTCTCTTAGTTGCATTCCAAATGTTACAAATATTTTTGATTTTTAAGCATGTCTGTTATTACAAGATATATCATGTTGCAGAACATTCATTGATGGTAGTGAAGACAATAAACTCAGTTTCAAATGGAAAATGCAGTTTGTGTATTGTTTGCGTTATGGATGCTGATATTGGCAGAGGATGATGGTACAGTGTGTTCATGTTGAGGGGAAGTTGGGAATGTTTTGAGAGCAGTGGTTCCCAAAGTGGGTCTGAGGCCCCAGCAACATCAGAAATAGTCTAATTTCTGATGTTATTTCTGAAATATTGCACTATAAAATAATGCATGAATTTGGCTGTATTCTCCATGCCTTTTTACCTACAGTGTAGACAGATATGCAGTCCTCTAGCGGTCTGTGTGCAAACACTTATCTATATGGGGTTTTTGGCATGTAAACATTTTGGAACCTCTGCATTAGAATAGAGTTTGTACCCCTTTAAATTACCATCTAAATCAGTGTTTCTCATTTCAGTTGGTCCCCAGCAAAATGAGGAATAGTTCACTATTATTTTACTTACTAGAAATGACTCCAATTAATTAGAACATTTATAAATGTGGCTATTTTAAACAATAAGGAGCTGTCTTTACTTTAGTCATCATTTAAACAGTTTTGGCCATGTGGCCACTGGTTTGTTAGACTATTGTCATTTGGAGCATTAGAAAATTTTACTTTATTCTTTCATTTGCATGATTTTGACTGTTTTGATTTTCCATGTTGTTTTACTTTGCTCTTTCCCTTAGGCCTATGTCATTTTGAATTGTGACTTTGTACATTGTTGTATGTTGTTGGTCTGCAGTTTTTATATTTGTCATGGTGCTTCTTGGACAAGAGACATTTAATCTCAATGGAACTAAAAGTTCAATTCAATTAAAAATTAAAATAAGTTTAATTCTCACCACTATTATCTCCAGTAATTTAGGTGGGTAAACTATGACCCCCAGTAAGTGATCATCATATGGCCAAAAAAACGACCTTCATAACCAAAAATCAATTACATTTTCAGAAAATAATCAATTTCTGCTGTTTTTCTGAAAGGTCCCTATCCTCATTTAACATACACGAGCTAGACACAACTTACTATGATGTACACTGTGAATTTAGATTCCTACCAGCCTAACAGGGTAGATAAACTATTCTGCAGAATAAATGGTGAGTATAAACTGAGTGCATGTGGATTTACCCCCCACTACATCACTGCCCAGACAGTTACACAATTCAATACTAAATCAACAACAGAAATCTTCCCAGGTGAGGGTTAACTGGGACAAAATCTTATAAAATGGGCGGTCTAATGGTCGAATGTGTGTCTAAACAGGCTGCCGTGACATGAAAATTAAATTACACCATGCCAAAATGATCAGTAAGCTAAACGTTTCATCTTCGGAGTCTTGGCTCCAGCCCACAGAGGAGTGGGAGACTCCACAGCCGGCTCTGATTGGCTGAGACACGGCTAACTCCATTTTGGAAAACAGCTGTTTGAAGACACAACCTTTCCTCATTGTTTGCCGACGGTACCCGGAGAAAACATCCAGGCTTTTCGCAGACACTCTCTCCCCTGATTTTTACACTGACCTCCTTTAGTTTCGGTCGAGTTCAGCGCTCGTTTTTGCCCAAGTGTCCGGAAACTTAACTGGGGATTCATGCTGTTACATTTCCATTGTAACAAGTGGATAACAAGAGGCGAACGGATCAAGGTTAGTGGCGGTCTTTTGTTGCGATATTGCGAAATGCGTGTGGTGAGAAAACGGCATTATTGTGTATTTTACACGTCAATAAAAAAAATGGTCGTGCAAGTGTTAATTTTTGAAGTGACCAGCCGCAGGGAGCTGCACAGTCACGAAGCGAGGGGTTGGTACATGTTTTAGGCATCTTTTCCAGCCAGCAGAGCGCCAGGACAATACATACTCCTCTGCACAGCCGTTAGTTTAAACTGTAAACACAGCGTTTATCCATATCTTAACGTTTTCTTAGCTCTGTTTGTTGCAGTGTATTATGGTTATTGTGATATCCACAAAATTATTGGTTTTTGCGAATGTGTCATGCATGCATGTATCCATGTTGCTACTTGCCTGTGTATTACTTGTATGTACAGTTCAGGGATTGGCATGCATGACCTTCCTACACATTACATGAGCTGGGTTCAGTGTAATGACAGGCTGGACAGGTTTTGAGTGAGGTTCTCATCTCCTCCCTCATCAGCTCGGTTTCTCTCTCTCTCTCTCTCTCTCTCTCTCTCTCTCTCTCTCTCTGCACCCAGCCCCCCTACACACACACTTACTTACACACACACACACACACACACACACACTCTCTCTCTCTCCCTCTCTCTCTCTCTCTCTCTCTCTCTCTCTAATCTAATCAACTAACTTTCTGTCTGTTATTTACTAACTGAATATAGACCCAGACTGATGACAGCAGCTTTTCATGCAGTAACCTGGCTGCTGAGTGAAGAAACACGTGACTCCTGTTTTTTTCTGGATGAGAGGAGTATAGTCATGTAGGAGTATAGTTTAGTCATGTAAAATGATGGAGCTGAGTGGAGTTGGTGCCCAGAGATTCAGCAGGCGGGTGGGGACCCCCCACTTTGCAAGAGTGTTACTGGGCAGCTGCCAGCCTTGCTGGGCATGGGCACTGGTGGAAATAAATACTGGCTTCTCGCCGGACTATGGTGCTTTCGTTCAGTGTAGGGTGGTAGCGTCTTACTAAAACTGTGTTTTTCCCCAAGCTCAGTACACAGAACTGTCATTTAATCTAGACTTAATGTAGTAGGATTGTGACTGGTATGGTAAAATGATACAGCCTGGTAATGTAGCAATATAATAAGCAATGCTAGACCAGACCAGTGTTTCTCAGCTGGTGGGTCAGCAGCCAAAACTGGGTTGTGGCACATCCTGACAGGGCCAGGGATAAAGACCCACTTAGAGGGGGTAAAAATGTGGTGTGTAATGGGTTGGGATTTTATGGCTGAGGGAAAATATTGGTCCCAAACCAGCGGTCTAGATCTGCATTACTTTAGATGACAAGTCTGTCAGGCAGTATTTAAAACAGACACCCATTCTGTCCTGGATCAAGGGTGAAGAGCAGCAGCGACATGAAGGAATTAAGCTAGACTAATATGTTGGCCAAATAGAAATGTAAATCATGTCTGCATGTTTTGTGTAGAAGTGATTTATTACACACTACAATCAGAGTTTTTTCCACTGGAGGTGAATCTGTCTGGCCGTACTACAATGGGCAACATCATTTCTGGTGAAAATGTTGACATTATTGTGCATATGAGTAATGTTCCCTTTGTATAAAATCACAGTGTGTTGCTCCCTCTAGTGGGCTAAATCACCCTGTGGATATAGTCAGATGAAATAATGTACTTTTTGTATAGTCTGATGTCAGATATGGGCGTTATCGCCCTTACTCTAGTCTCTATGAACAAACCCTCTGCTACCTCCTCTCCTCTGTTTGTACCAACTAACCAAACATGGCCTGTTACATTTCAAAATGGCCATGGGGGATGGAGAAGAGCCAAAACAGAGAGCACAGTGATGCTAGAATACCCCTAGCAGTACAGAGACACTCATGCCCCTGCTGACCTCGGACAGAGCCCTGCCAGAACATTCCCTCCTGTTCCCCTCCTCAGCGTCCCTTCCATTATCTTTACCGTCTCAATAAAAAGGACTTGGAAGAAGGGACTGACCACCTACCTTTAAAGAAATTACATGTGTTCGTGTCTTGGCTGTTATGAGGGCCGGTCTTCAGAGGCTTATTACTTAGAAGCTATGCCTTATGTAGCTACCAATCTGTGACAGCGGCTACTCGGAGAGAAAGCGGCCAGATCATAAATAATCAGGTCATGCAAGAACAGTTACTGCTATCTGCAGTGCTGCATGAACAACACTCTGCCCAACACCGCTCTCCTCCTCCAACTCCTTCAGTAAATGGAAGTCATATCTGCTGCTGCTGAGAGCTGCCAACAATAACATGATTACCCTGAGAACACGAGGACCCCTATATCCCTGCACCGAGAACCAGCATTAAGTGCAGCGGACGGGGGGTGGGGGGTTTCTGTCTGCTTGTTTTTGTCAGTTGTTTTTCCTTAGTGGTCATCAGATTTTTTTTCCCCCCGTCAGACAGCATTCTCTTTTTTTCCACTGCCAATCCTAGGTCAAATGAGTTTTTCCTTGATATGGTTCTGAATGCTACACATTGTTTATCTCCTTCCCAGTTTGAGCATACTGTTATTTAACGACAATCTGAGGCAGCTGGATTAAAACATTTTCTGCAATAAGGACAGGACTTTATATGCTTTTGGATAAAAATAGCGATCTATTCTCAGAATTGGTTCAAGTGCCATCCAGATTTCTTTGAGATTATGCCCACAGCCAGCCTCCTGCCCAGTGACCACCCCCCACTTTAAGATACATAGATGAGAAGGCAGCAGACTGACTGCACAACACTGAAGCAAAGTCTGGTACGGCATCCAGTGTTATGTGAACAAATTGCTCAGAGTCTATTTTTATATTCCTCCCTCTGTCTAATCATGGGTTTAATGTGTACATGTTTTGTGGGCTGTGATTTTGTCAGTTCAACTGAGTTGACCTCCAACTGCATTCCTTGCCCTGTGCGCACAGGGCTTTAGCTCCTCTGTTTTTAGCTCCCTCGCTTGCTCATGAAGAGAAAGAGAGGCCATCACCCTGGCTTTGAGCGTCTCTTGTGACAAGCTGACAGAAAGGCCTTTCTGTTTCATAAAGATACTATAGGCCACTGTGAAGAGAATCTGGTAATAAGAATGAAATTATTGTCTTCAATCTGTGTCGCATGGTCTTGTTTAATTATGGCTTAGTTATTTTAATTTTGAGTCCAAGTGGCATTTTTCCTTTTTCCAAGAAAGTGAATTGAGTTTAAAATTAACAGCATTTCCTGAGCCTGGATCTACAAAAGTCAAGATGTTCATTATTTTTCCCAAATTGAATGCCGTGTCAGTGCAGCCATTTAAAGACCAGCTAAAGATTTAGCATTGTAGATTTTATTCCAACTGAAAGTTGGCACAGGGAATAATCTATTTACCAAACCCATTAACATGAATGAGTGCTTAACCAGCTAACTAGCAGGAAATTAATCCTCCATCATTCAATAGTCTTCTAAATTGTTGATACAATTTACTCTGCTAAAAGACCTTGTTTGGAGAGGAAAGTCTACAAAGTGGCAACACATCTGTTTTTCAGTATTAAACTGGTTGATTTAATGTAACATACATAGATGAGTTACACCCTCTTACTTCAGCTAGCTTGGTCTACAACCTAAACACAGATTGCACAGATATGGTTGAGGTATTGATTAAAGAGTGTTTTACATGTAGAGAGAGAAAATGTTTTTGTTTTTTTGTTTGAGAGTAATCACCGAAAGGGATTCTCATCAGAGTGAATTGGTTTGGCAACTCATAAAAAAATCTCTTTTTTGGCCTAGTAGGTCAATGAAAGATAATTTGATGAGAGCTTTAAGTATTTTAGCTGGAGTGGCCCATTTCAAATTCCATGTGACATGATAAAAGTGATAAAATCATTGAACTTTAAATGTGATGACACATTAAAATGCTAGTGGATAAAAACAACCCAAAAAATAGTGTGCCGGTCACTGTTGCATAGGCTTATATATATTGCACTGCCGTGTTCTGCTTTGTGCTTTCATTTGGTCCAACTTGGGAATTCTCAGACTCAATTTGCTGTAAAATTTTAGATGTTTTTTTCTGTTAGACAGGAAAGGGTTTCTTCCAAATCACTGTGGAGGGGAACTGATAAACTGCCGATTGGAAGCAGCTCACAGGAACAAATTGTTGACAGTCATTAGAATTAATTTGACAATGATATATGCAAAGAAAATCCGGTTTCCCACGGGGTAGCTACAGGTCATGATGAAAAAATAATTAATCAAATGAGTTGGTATTCATTCATGAATACAAATGGTATTCATCAGTAATCTTTACACAAGCTGTCACAATCACAAGCTGGACAAGAAATCCCACATTTTTGTAGCTGCTCACATTTTACAATACTGACTGATTAAAGTATTAACGTTGGGTTTGTTGTCATGCACAGCAGCAAACCTGAAAGTGTTTGCTCTCTAGTGCAACGTGAAGGTTGCATTGAAGGTTTCATTATATAGGACTACGGGAAAGTGCAATGATTGTCTTTGCTCTTTTTGTGTTTGCTTATGGGGAAGGTTATGTGTGCGCTGTTTTATCCCCTTCAACTCAGCAAATCGAATCACATGACGCCCACATCCTCCTAGACTTGTGGGAGAAGAGCGTGATGATGCAGCTGAGTGGAATTACTTGGCAGACCTCAGACACACCGAGGCCACCTCCAGATTCACTCCCAGTCCAGGCAACAGAAGAGTTTATTGTTCAAAATCAGCAGCGCGTTTACTTCTTTTTCTTTTAAATGCAGTATAAATAACGTCCAGTCTTGGCTAGATGCGGAATAATCGAGTTTCTACCCTGGTAAGTGAGAAGTCTTCAGCTAAGTGTTGTTGCTGCTGTGTGTAATTTGTATTTGTGAGAGGATGGGTATGGAGTTGTGGGTGAAAGAAAATCCCTGTAACAGGTGGTGCAGAGCGAAGCCTGCGCCAAGCCAGTTGTTCTGTTACAAATTAGGTAAAGGCTTGTGCATTACAGCATAGCCTAGAAGGACTTATTATGTTTCACTTGAGTTCTCAAAAAAGTAATGAAAACACTAGAGCCTGTAAGGGATATTGCCTTATTTAGCAAGCACAATAAACATGCGTGCATTCCTTCTGTGCTGCCCTCCCTCTTCCTCCTCTCCTCCCCTCTTTCCATCCTCGTCCACTCCTCTCGTCTCCTTGTTCTCGCCTCGTCCTCCTTGTCAGCCCAAGGGTCTTGTTCAGCCTCCACTGTGCGGAGAGCCTGGGAAAAGATAGGGCATAAACAACACAGGCAAACAAACCACCTGCTTCCTGTTAAGGACTCGTGTTGTTAAATGTGTGGACAGAAATAGAAGCAGCCAACCTTGCACTAGAATTGGAATGGATAGAATTGCACTGACCAGTGCAGCAGCCACCCTTGGTGTGACAGACGTAGAAACCAAACCTTTTGACAGTCGGGGACTTTAGGGAATGGGGAGGGAGAATTCACGCTCAGAAACCAGGGCAGAGGTGCTATCATTAATAAGAAATTGGTGCATAGAAGATTGCAAGATTTAGCTGTGCCGTTTCTGTCACTTGGACTTTCAGACTATCAGTGGATATGACAAAGTTGTACGTCACAAAATGCATTTCGAAAGCATCTTGCTTCATTAATGTGAAGTATTTCCTGTTGAAAAAGGATATTGGGGTAGGATCATTCAAAAGTGTAAACCAATGGGATATCGGTTATGATATCAGTATATATCATTTTGACATATAAATTGTCAAATAGGTGTACGATATGATAGTCTGAATGAGCTAAAAAGGAGAAAAAGCGTGACATGATTGTAAGTTTGCCCCAACAGCCATGTCCTTTGTAGTGATTGTAGTGGTCAAGCTTTCTAGTGATCAAAATGTCTAGTGATCAAGCGTGACGTGATTGTAAGTCTGCCTACAGCCATGTCCTTTCTAGTGATTTTAGCTCTATGGGTCCTTACAACCCTCACAACTCTTTTCCAGACACACAGCAGAGTCACCCAGATCTTCTAAATATTTTCAACTTGGACTCTGCACCTCTAAAGAGTTATAACCATGTCATATCCTTAACTTAATCCTTAGAACTGCTTAACACAACCATAAATTAGGTTTGGCTTTTTAAGCAAACAAGAGGCTAAATGTTTGAAGATGTTTGTCGCAAGGAACATTAATCTCTTGCACTTGTTTTTATCATAGGACTTGGCACAAATATTTAACATTCCTTAACTGTGGCAGTTTTTGAGGAGATAATATAATGAGCGATAAAATCTGTCCCTCCCAACGCATTTGTTTTTGGAGCAACATTGCCTCTGACGAGTCTCAGAGCAAGCTGAAAAGCTGCAATGCCCTTCGGAAATAGAGATGTGAGAATGTTTTTTGGGTCGTAATCACAATCTCATTTTGGAGTCCGGTTGAAGCACCTGCTCCTGACTCAGCTGTGAATCACTGGTGGTTGATGAGTCGCTGCCACACCCATTCTATTCACACACGCACACACACACACACACCAGGGGATTCCCTATAGCCCGAGGCAGGGCATGCTGCTACAGTAGACTCGGTCTCATGTGTCTGGCTGGCTGGCCACTCGTCGATCGATTACAGCTTCTTTGCAGTTTTTTGGCCACAGGGACACACACAGTACACAATGAGGTACATTGACCACTTCTGGTAATGTAAGCTTTACTTACCTCTAAACCTGGTTATCTGATATCCTGATATTGTAGTTGGGTTCTGCATTGTGTGAAGGCATACCATTGTTACGATGCATTGGCCTTCACGCCTCAAGAACTGGTATTGATTGGCCCAGCTGTTGCCAAGTGAGCGGAGCTAACAAAAGGGAACATGGTCCATATTGGAAGCATATTGTTTGGCTCTTCGTTGTTGTTTATTGCACTATTCTACCATCTGTTTAATAAAGACTTAGTAGATTAACAAAATCAATTAAAGTGCTGGTATGTGTGCTGTATGGTTTTAGGGTTCCAGGTTGTGCTTAATTAGTGTCACTGCTTGAGTACGGATCTATCTATCTGCTTTTATTACACATCTTCATAACAACAGGTGTAAGATAAATCATGGCTGCTGTTTCCCTTTCCTAGCATGTGTTAACATTACTCTTCAGCTGCAGCAATACTGTAAGGCAGTGTGGTTAGAGCCTGGGGGAGAGAAGTGGAAGCCATACAGGCATTTCCTGTGCTGTGTGGCTGGTCATATGCATGTGATGTGGTCATGTGGGTGGAATCACTCGGTGATGTCATCCAGTAGATTTCTACTCCATAGCCTAACTGTCAGTATACAGCACAACAGCATGCCTACCACACATAAAAGAGGAATATCTCCAGCCCAAAAGAGGAAGGTCTTCCTAACTTTGGTATGCAGGTTACCCAGAGATCAATGCGACAGGTGGGCTGCTGTTAAACAGTGATTTACAACCCAACCTCTGAGCATGACGATCGGCACCACCGTCTCTTTTGGTGTTGCTATGCCAGTATGGGATATCTACACCACAGATCTCTCGTGATAGGCAAATGGAATGCAATTGACTTTTATTGATCTCTGAAGTGGTCTGAGTTGTGAAGTGGAGAACCACTACTCAGCTGCTCCTCTATATGCTCGCCAAGATTATCTATCCAGGCAAGATTGATTTTTGATTTCACTGTAGCTTTCCGGAGAAGTGGCCTTGGCCAAGATCTTTTGTTTTATTCATTAGTTCACTCACGACTCCTCCACAGTAGCTGATGCTAATAGCCTTGGTCAGGCTTCTTATCTCCTGTTCCTTGGCTGATTTGATATGCCTTCAGGCTTAGGAGCTCAGTTAGCTCATTTAGGATGGCAATTACATGAGAGTGGCACTGATCATTCTTGGTATCTCTGCTCAGTAAAAAGAAGAAAGAAGATTGCATTGAGTATCTGGTGTTAAGTGATAATTCTGTTGGTCTGAAAAAGATGATGGAGACTTAGTGTGACTTGTAATGTGAGAGAAAGGTGGCGAAAAACTCTTTGACTTTTTCTACATTAAAAATGACAAAGATGCCCGTCTGCACATCTTCCAGTCAGGGAAATGTTTCACAGCGCCAAATTATGGTAATGGCTGACTTCTAAAGAGCAAGCTAGCTGTTTGGCAAGTTGCAATATTCACTTCACCAGGGGAAATTAGGCCTTCACACCCAGCCTGGGTCCCATAAAAAGAGGAAGGATATATGGGGCAAACAGTGTTGAATGGACAGGACTTTTATTTATTTATGAAAGGAAGAGCGGCGTAGAACAACAATGCTAATCTCTACGAGGAAATACAGCTCCCTTGTGTTTGAAGTGGGCTGGTTGTCCACCAAGCAGCTGCTGACATCATGTGAATAGACAGTACCCAGACCCCATCTGACTGGGCAGGCTGAGAGGCAGCGAGCAGGGGGGGAAGGAGCTGAGGCACTGTAGTGTTATGCTGCTCTCAGTGTGCAACACTTAGCATTGGAGGGTCTAAATGGACATTTGTCTGGGGTCTGTCTGGTTGTTGGGGTTTGTGGGAAACCGACAGCGAATGAAACAACTCTGATTGTTTTGGTAAGCTGGACAGTTTGTTGTTTTCTCCTTTCTGAATTGCTACCACTTTTGTCTTACCAAAATGTGCTTTGTAATTGTGAAAGAAGCTCATGCATTATCTGACCACAAGATCTGTAATGGTTGAGAGCAAACCTCACTAATAGAAATTGGGTGATGGCTGTGTTCTTTTTCTTCTATGCTATGCTGTTGATAATTAGTTCAACCCTGTCAACTATAAGTGTGATAAACCTTGTTATATATTTACATCTTCTTTCATTTAAAAGGAGAGGATTATCATGACTTTGCAAATCTTACTTTTTGGATTTTGGCATTTAGATCATGTTTAACTTAAAGGATGGAAGGAGCTTAGTAAGCACCCTGGATTAGAAAGCCAATGGAAAAGTTGTTGCTATGAGAGGCAGATGAAACTCATTCATGTGGAGGCTTTTTGCCTCGTCAATAAATGCTGGAAAATTAGTTGACAGACTCGAAATTGGTCGGAAGACGGCCCTAATGGACCTCGAAATCAGCAAGGAAGCCAATCTTTGTGTGGGTTATTGCAGATAATGTGAGTTTATTACACACAAATCAGGCTTAAAAGGCTCCGGCGGGATGGTAGCGAGCCTGCCTCCCTAATGGGCCCAGTCAAAGTGGCTATGCTGACTCATATTCCCTCAGTGATCTCAGAGGCTTTTGTTCCTAATATCACCATGCCAAAAGCTCTCCTGTTACATGTCACCTCGCCCAATCTGGCCACCATTCATGCTCAAACCTGCCATCAAGGAAGCCTCTCTCCTCTACGCCCCGCTGCTCCTCTTCACTTCTATTTTACCCTCGCTGTCATTCACAGTGGGATTATGTGGCTACAGTGCTTTTTGTGAAGATAAGGTAATACAGCTCCTTTCTTCGAAATAGAGAAATTACCAGCATTTGAATGAATAACTGATCCAAGTATAAAGGATCCCCACATTGGTCACAGAGCTGGAGGGAGAAGGGGAAGGAGAAAACTAGAGTGAGGCTAAGCTGAGTTCAGCTCATGAACTGAGCTGCAGTGATTTCCCGTTGAGGATTGACTTGTTATTGTCTGGAGTGAAAATGCACACCTGTGACATTTGTCTTCTGGTAGTGTTTACAGCTGCAGCTGTGTCAAGTTTCCTTCTGTATAGACGCACTGGCCTTTCACATAAAGACACCCTTTTTATTAACTAGGACACAGTGACTTTAGGCCAGGAATAAGTCATAATTGATCACAATATAGTTATGAGATACTATTGTGATTTTGGTGTAAAATTTGTGACTGATACAAGGCTGGTCTCGCATATAATGGGACAAATATTCTAAATATAGCATGCCTGTCATCTACCAAAGAAAGCCTCTCCTCGGGTGCTGGTCTGGATGGAGGGCATGATTCCTCTGTTATTCCACTCGACAATAAACAAGAGACGCAATTAGTCCAATCAGTTGGTACCCAAGGTCAGTGCTGTCCTTCACAGATCGCCTACTTCCAAGTCACTTTACATGTTAATTTACATTATACAAATGTCAGCAGGTGAACAACAACAACAACCTACGCTGCCTCACACCGTCAGCGCTTCAAAAACAAGTTCATCATCATGTCGAGGTTTCTGCGTATCAGGGATAAAGTGATTTTAAAAAGCGGCATCATTAAAGTCTTCCTTCCACAGCTGAGACCAGGCAGGCAGGCAGGCAGTCAGGCAGAGAAGAGCGTAAACGCGTAGTGAGGAGCAGAAGGCAGAACATCATCACCACCCCTCCATGGAAACCTGTTAATGATCTCATGGTAGGATTTGATCCACATGCGCAGGCAAGCCAACTAATTAAACAAAAGAATGGCAATTAGATGGGGCTCCCATAAGCCACATAACAACTGGGCCAATGGAGTAGAAAAAGTGAGCCACAAGACAGCACAAACAGTCATTGCTGGACTAGACACACGGTCGGTGAAGTGTTGTTTGTGTTTCATAGTTGGTAGGTAGTTGAAGGTAAATCTTCAAACAAAATCTCAGTCTATGGAATAATTACAGTGGTTGGCACTTGAAGGGCTCACTTGTTTGAACTTGGTTTTAAGTTGGTGGAAAAGGTAGGTGTAATTATGAAAACTGTGAGACATTGACCTAGTTAAATTCAATCTGCCTAATGAGGACTTTTTTACTTTCATGTGTATGTAATGAAAGGTGAAAGTGGCCTCCCACGGCGACTTGGCTTACTAATGGCTATACAGTGCAGCTATCTAGATGGCAATCTAACGGAAGATCACACTACCAGCTGCAGAGTTGTGAATACAGAGCGGCTCTTGTTTTTTGGTAGGAAACGCTAGCGGCCCGGGGCTGTGTGACATTTCCTGAGGTAGTGCTCTTACCTAGAGGGGCTTAAAGACCGTCTCCAGCCCAAAACGTCACGTTCTCCAACAGCGTCGGTACATCTGCATGGCCTGTGACCCCCTCAGTGAATGACCCCGGGCACTTCCGTTTTGGCATGGCGCACACGCACATAACACACAGAGACAACAATTGTGGGACCTTTTGAATGATACCAGTGGAATGTGAGTGAAAGCGTTTGGGAACAGACTGGCCCTGGGTCACTGTGTCGTTGCTGCAACAGAGCGTCTGCAAACTCTTCTTTTGCTTCCGCTCTCTCTTTCTTTCTCTTTCCTTGCCGCTCCAGATTCCAACCTCCTCAAGTTTCTTAAAGATTCATAGTTCCGCTGTAGTTCGGTTGTTTATCATGGTTGAAATTGCTGATAAATGGTCATCAGTGGGTAAGTGTGTGACTGTAATGCAGTCAGTCATGCTCCACATACTGAAGCAGTCTGCGAGGTCCTTGCCGTCTCTGCCAGGCTGTGAGGGGATCTTCAGGGGATTGAGGGTGTAGGAGAGGGGGAGCTGTGACGACATTTGGAGAGTGATACAGTATCCCCAGCTGCATGTTTGTGCCAGCTTTGTACCTCTTGTGCTCGCACCAGAGGAGGATGTTGGTCCTACTTTGGAGTGCAGGAGGTTGTTTTCCCTTTTCTTGTCTTTTCTTTTCTCGTCTTTTCTTTTCAGTTTTCTTTTCTCTTTTCTCTTCAGTTTTCTTTTTTGGTTTTCTTTTCTGGAGCAGCCTTATTTTTTGACCTCTCTCTTTTCTCTGAGGAATCACCAGCTGTATAGTGTTTTAGTGGTTGGCAGGATCCATGACCTAGTTAAATATGGACTGAGAACAGGAAACAGAGGAGGAATGAATTGCTAATGGGAGCTCGATACGGTCTTTGCTGGGCCTCCTTCTGGCTCCACCTCTACTTGTCCTTTGAACGGTCTCAAGACCATTTGCGTTGGTTCTCCATATTGATCAGTGCTTTTTGTAGAATCTGGTAGAGGCGTATGAGTGTGTAAGTGAAGGCCCTGGGAGGTTTGGAGCAGCTTTTTGTTTTTCTGTTGTAATTAGGACGACCAATTAGCACAGATGTCAGCAGTGCCATTAGCTGCTGTGCAGAAATAGAAATGGCAATTATGAACAGCTTCATTCTTCTTTTTATTAATTCACTGTCAACTGTCAGCTTCTGAGGTTGTGGAAGGGCTGCTGAAGTGCCCCCTCTCTGCCCACTCTTTCACTCTGCATGGCTCATCTTCAGCTGCCTCTTGAATAGCTCAGCACTGCTATTGAGTGTTTTTTAGCCTCTTTTGCCGGTGTTCTGGTTTGTGTAACAGTTGATCATGTTGATTTCTACCAAAGTAGAAATGAATACGCTGCACACAGCAGTATGTCCTCCCATAGCTCCTACAGGCAATTGAAGGCAGAGAGTTGATTTATTTGCTTCTCGTAACATCTCCTCACCCCCCTGACGCTTCCTCTCCCCTCTGGCAGGTGTAATGAGAGCGCTGGTCATGGACAGATGATGGACGTGGAGACGTCGTACTCAGACTTCATCAACTGTGATCGCACAGGCCGCAGGAACGCAGTGCCCGACATCACAGGGGACGGGACAGCAGCGGCCAGCACCAGTGAACTAACCAAAGACCTGGCAGAGATGGACCTGAAGGCTGCAGGTCAGCAAACACACACATCTAAATACACACATGATACAGTGAAAGTATAAGAATGTATTAACACATTCAGCAATACAGACAGGTGGCTGAGGTTGCTGTCTGTATGAGACAGTTTTGATTTGTGGCCTCTTTGTTAAATGAGTCGTAACAACACCACAACATGATAGATGGTCCTTGCTTCCTCTGCACTATTCTTTTCATTACATATTCATTATTCAGTAGTTTCCCTTGAATTGTTAGAGGAACATGTTTGGATACAGTGCACTTGCTGTATTATGTATTTCCCACTATGACCATTGTACGTGTTGGATTGTTCTACTTATTGACTTCCTTGATTTCCAGTCAAAGGCGAGTTTCCCATGACATGATAACCAGTTTGACCGCTGTAAATCAAACCAAGTCTCAAATTTGCAAATAATCTCATGTAATGCCGACATTGTGTTGCCAGAGGAAGTCATAGTTCCTTCCTCAGGAACCTTCTCACTATGTTTTTGAACCCGGACCCCTGGAGCAGATTTATTGCCCGCTGCGAGGAATGCCAAACCACTCTGAGCTTGATTTTTATACAGTATCTGTGTGCGTGTGACTAAATTTTGTGTGCACTGTTTCCCATGTCGTCCTCCAGAAGGAGACCCAGGGGCCTCACCGCCCCCCGCGGCGGAGGGCTCTACCAGCCAAGATGCCCAGGGAAACGGAGGCCCGTCCTAAGCCCACCCAGAGACCGGAGGGGGGAGAGCAAAAGAGCGGAAACAAGAGAGGGAGAGACATGGAGAAAGAAAGAGAGGGAGAGAGAGTATATTGGTTGTCCTAACTGGACATGCTCTTCTCACAGCCTCGTTCTCATGCTACAGTGAGGACATCTTCACTCACTGCCGGCCTGCGTTTGGAGCTTCGCCGGAATGCCCAAACGTACGCCTCTTTATCGGATCAGATAGTGATGTGGGGAACAGAACGAAGTACAACTGACCATGGAGATGCTGCTCTTTTACTCTGGTAGTCGTTTATATTCCTGACATGAGAAGAAAGCACAGAAACTTCAGATTTATGTCTCTGGAGACTGACTGAGCTGAACACTATACATTTATAACAACACTCAAGACATTGTTCCAGCCTAATATGGAACTCTATCACAGAGAGCGTTACCTGCATATTCATAATCATCTGTTCGTCATTTTCTTTCTATGTATGTGTTTGTGACCCTCTTGTTCATTTTCATCGTCTAGTCTTTTCCTTTTCAGTAACCAACATAGTTGCCGTTATAATGTACTGTACGGAGGTCATATTTATTGCAAAATGTTCAGTGATAACTTTGTGATAGCAATTTTCTTTGTGTAATAAAATACTTAATATGAATCTACTGTAACATTTGTATTTAATGTTTTTAAGCATATAACGTTTCACATTCAAGGCAGTTTGCAGGTTTCTATTGGATCTGAAAACACTGAACCATGGCAGGTACAAGAGTTGGTGAGTCCAAGCCAACCATAATTAATGAGAGTACAGAGCTGAGTCGTTCCAGAGCCATAAATATTATTGAATGCAGCTTTTGTGTACATTAGGGTGGCCACAGGAAGCCGGTGTTTACATTTCCACCTAGGATGGCCCCAGTGTTTCCATTTATGTCTATAAAGGAGCAGACGAGAAAGCATTTTTATCTGCAAACCAGTGTACATTTTAACAATCTGAGTGCCAGGCTTCAGCTAATTTCCTCTTCAAGAGTAATTACTTGAAAAGCTCTGTTCTAAGGTCAGTATTGAGGCGGCTTTATATTATAATGAAGTTATATATGGCGGGGGCTGTCTTGACAAAGATATTTTTCAAATTACTGCAGTTTCAGATAATATTCAGAGGAATAACGACATAAGTTAACATGCACAAGAATTTCACTGTAGCGTTTATTATGGTCATAAATGTATTTCATGTGGCAGTAATAAATGGAAGTGCTTTTTCATTTAGTAAAATGCAAAAAAAAAGTATGTTTTTAAATAAAAATATACATCAAAAGAATGACATTATTCCATGGGAGTAATTCTGAAATGTAAAACAATTCAAGTCAGCATAGTTGTTTGTCCATCGTGATGACACTGGTGTGCCACCTAGTGTTCAAATGTAGGACTGAAACATTTGGTATTGAGCCGTTTTACCTTATGTATCTTGCATTTTTGTATGTGGAAGGAAAAAACTTGGATGTATGTTGTAGGTATGGCATTGGACTCCCTTAGTTCGCTCGTAGGCCAAACAACAGAGTTTCACAGTACATTTTCCCCATAGGCATCGAGTTTTTATCCTGCACCACTGTAATTCATCCTTCACCACATTCTTTCACCCGATCTGCAGAGCCTACCCCCTTTTATCATAGAAGTTTAGGACATAATGTTATTTAAGGAAGGATAATATTGTTTAGCTATGACAATGATGAATGACAACCTGGCCTATCTTTCCCTCAGGACTGACAAAGACGTTTAAACTGTGTGATTCGATATGAACGTTGAGTAATGTTGCTGCACCATAAGCATATGATATGCTCAATTTGCCCTGATTTTGTTAGTGTTGTGACAACAGGATGTAAACACAAGATGAAGAAGAATGCATAACAATCTGCTTCACAAACATATTCTGCTTTTTGAAAAGCAATCGCTCGTCCATATTTTTTGCATATTGCAGACCACCGATTGACCTTCACTTGGAGAAATGGGGAAAACTGAAGATCAATCGTTCTGTTATTTAAGACCATGATGTCTTCACAAACTGCACTGTAAACTACAGTATCAAAGGTATAAGTGCTTAGATGGAATACTGACAACATATAAGCCTGATGTATGAGTAGAGCTGAGTGTAGTCTTGATGTACAGTATACTTGATATATGACTGGCTCTACAGGGTATATGGCTGGTTACAAATGAGGAAAGAGACATTCCATTGTGTCCGGTGAGGAGATTAAGGGTGCCAAGTGATTTGTCCCTGGGTTGGCTCACATTGCCTCTTCAAATTTCCTCTTCAGTGCTTCCCTCAAAAGGCAGTGGTCTGCACCATCCCATAGGCTTCATACAGTTTGTTGAGGAGGTCCTTCTTCTCCTTCTCAGGCAAGAAGCAGGACTGCGCTGAACTGAGATTCTACCAGACAGGAGGAGTCAAGGAGTCAGTGAAGCACGTTTTCAGTTTGCTTCCTAGCAGGTTATGGGCTCGCTTCAATGTTAACTGAGTCAGTTCAGAAGATAATCTACTGCACACTGAATCCAAACGAACCTGATGGAGCTTGGTGCTGAAACACATTGTTCTCCCTAATGTATTTTGTTGCTTCTGTTTAAGAATATGTAAATATTAAATGGGTCTGAGGGCTTTCAGTGTGCAGTAGAATACTTTCATCTTTGTGCAGACTGTTATTTCTGCTTTAATGAGCAACTGAGAACAGAGAGTTTGAATATGAATTAAAAATTCCAAAACTTAGATGTGGAAAACAAATAATCCACACAGCTACTAAACACTGACATTTGAAGTGAACAAACTCCCTAAACCTATTAACTACCACTATGGATGTTCATGCATTATTTGGTCTCACCAGTCTTTTGAATTCCTCCTCAGTGAATCCCATGTATTTCTGCGCAGTGCAGTAGTCCAGGTGCAGGGTGGAGTTGAAGATCAAAGGGTCATCTGTGTTCAGGGAGTAGTTAGCCCGGTCTTTCCTGAACCTGCACATGTGAACACGAGGGTATTGATCAAATACAAACAAATACAAATGAATAAACGCCCAAATTTGCTTCAACGCAGTCCCATTATCGAGCATTCATAGAAATACTGTCAGCTCACGTGATGACAGGATGCTTGGTGAAGTCTGGGTCACAGGCACCTGTTAGTTTACTGGATATGGGGCAAACCTGAAATCACACAGCAGTACATCACTGTAAAACCAAATGATCCTAGGAAAAGTGTTTTTTTTCCCTTCTAATAGTGTTACTTATATCTCCACTAGGGGTCACTGTATTACCATGTCTTAACTAGTGGGTACAGTAATAACATGTCCAACAATTATATCGTTGACATTAGCAGATAAAATAATTCAATTTTTGATCTACGACCAGATCAAAATGATCATTTAATAGATTAGATAATGAGCGTGGACATTTGCACTGTAAATGCAACTGGTGCTACTTGTATTAGGTGTAATAATAACCTTGTCAATGATATGTTGATAAGAAATGACATAGTGGTTACATAGTGGTAATGATAATTGTATTAGTGCTTCCGGGTGGTTCCGTACCTCAAAGTGCATGTTCTGGGCCAGCAGTTTTTTGTACAGGCCTTGGTCCTCCAGGGTTCTGTAGCCGTGTCCGACCCGTTCAGCTTTCAGAACCTCTACAGCCTGACACACATATCACGCAGGGGTCATGAGGCAGATGCAAAAGGTTAAAAAAAGAAAAAAAAAATCCCCTCACTAGTACATGTCAGCAGAACCTGCGGGGCTATTTCTGGAGGCACACTTGTCTTTCGTTGCATAGTTGCCCTGTCACTTGGAGGGATGGGTTCCTTAGAAAGTGGCCAGTGAAGAACGACGCAGAGAGATGTAAGAGAAGCGGGTCAGGTGGTTTGTAACGCACGGCCACTTGCTTTGGCAGCCGCAGTGTAGTGAGACATAGTTTCTGAATGACGGGTGTTGAGAGAAAGCAGTTGGGATGGGCGCTTGAAGAGCAAATCAACACTAAGTCACATAGGGAAGAAGATCTCTGCTTCACTGCTCTCTATGCAACACCTGCTGTGACATCACTGATTGGGGTGTGGCCACAAGTGCAACATGCCTGATAGTTTCAACCCATAGAGAGCAGTGCAGCAGCAATTTTCTACCCTATGTGGTTTAGTATTTGCTCTTTAAAGGGGCAATAAGTAAGATTTTGCTGCTCCATAGCACAAAATGATCATAAGATATATATGGTGCTACGAGCAAATAGTCAGCACTGCAAGAAATCTTGGAACCTGGAACCTCTTTACTACTTGTTTCTGTTGGATCTCTGCTCTAATTAGCTAGTTTACTCATCTCTATTGTGAGAATGTGACTTTGTTTGTTTTACAGGCCAGCATAGCTCAAGGGGTCAGGAGGGGTGGGGTGGGTGTACCAGAGACTTGTGTAGGATCGTAGAGGTGGATAAAGGTCCTAGATGACTTAACACCCCGATAAGAAATGTCTCTGGTCCTTGCTGCCGGGGGGGTCTGGAGGGGCGGCTTACCTCTTTCACCACGGAAGCTGGGCCCACTTCTCCTGCGTGAACCGTCCTGTGGACCCCACAGCGCACTGCTTCCTGTCAACAACATCAGACATGGAACACATTAACACCCCAACGCCCGGCCAGACATCTGGCTTTCACATCACTGATGCCGCGGTCCCTGCTGACGTGGCTTTTAGTTTTTAGACAGGTTTGTTTCACAATAAGTAATACTGTGAATAACAAAGCAGCATTCTGTGATGGATATATACTGTTCAGTGATGAATACGACAGATCATTATTGTACTGCGTGTTCACAAGACTAAAAAGAGAAATGACAAGACATCCTTCATGATTAGAGCGTTTGTTTCCTTTTTAGCACACTCAACCATTAGCAAACTAAGTGTGGCTTCCCATATCTCGGAGTATGAATCTAGAGGTTATGTAGTTAAGAAGATAACCCTCGATATTAGTGTGGACTCTGCTCTGTGAGTCTTGCTCCCCCGTTAATAATTGAAGCACGTGTTTTCATTTCTTCCATCATTTCAGATTCTGACAGGATTCTGAACCCTGACTGGATTTCAGAACCTGTCCAAACGGGAAACAACGAATGAGCTATAAAATTCATTTCTGGAGAGTTGAATAATATTCAAAGCACAAATTATGTTTAAATTCATTTTGCCAACATTGAAGTGGCGTGGTATTACGGCACTGTCCATGTTATTGCCTGAAAGGGGTAGGGAGGGATCTACAAATACTTTAATTACACATAATCAGGGAACAGCTTAGACAATACTTGGAAGTTATGGCCAGGTTACAAATTATTGACTCGTGTGCCTCTAATGACTCAGGACTAGTTGTATTTTAACTTCATTATCAGAGAACTAGAAGCAGTGAGACTCAAATGTAAAGATTTTTTATAGTGTTTACACCTTCACACCCACACACTGAGTATTTTAAAGCCACCAATGTGTAATCTCTGGAATGCTTACCAACTCAGTTATCAGAGAGAGAGGAGCAACAAGACTCAAATGTGAAGAATTTTTATGTTTACTGCTCACCTTTGCACCCGTACACTCTCACTACTGTAAAGCCACAGTACATAATCTCTGGAGGGCACAGGCATATTCTGCTGGCCTGACATGGGCTGACATGGTGAAGGCCTCAGGGTCTGTATTCTTCGAGCTTCTCAGATTGATTCTAGGTCAAATAGTCCTTGTAAGTAGTTTTTACATCTTACTTTGGTGTCAGGTGGGTCAAGGACTGCACAATAAGCACCAGAAAGTATTAACAATCGAAGGAAAGTGTTTGAAAGTCTATTCACGATACATTTCTGTAAACTGACTTTTGTAATTAACTTACCTGACACTATCTGAACTATCCTCATGCAGACAAACCCCACCCATCTGGTGCTCCATTCATTTCAGAAACGATTTGACCGACGCACGGTGCTGAACTGTATTAACCGATTAATGCGTCACATTCATTATGATCTGACAGGCAAAATTGATTAGATAAGCATTCTTCTCTAATAATCAATGAATGCTAGCTCAAAGCCAAAAGCTTATACTTTTGGATTCTTTTGAAAAGCTCCAATGTAAATTGGTGGGGAGCCAGCGTCTTCCCCTGCTGGCTACAGATTAAGTCCTCATCAATTTGAGACTGGGCTCTCCCACACACAAAACTACAATGTGCACACCTAAGTAGTCTAATTGGAAAGTGCAAAAAATATTGACTAGGTGCAAAAGAGCCAAATGGTAACACTTATCAGAAGTATTGTAAGTTCACAATGACACTGTTTAAGTACTTAATGGAAGTCTCCCTAATACATAATGTATTAGAAGGCACTCAGCAGAGCGCAAACCTCTGCAAACACTAAACAGTTCTTCAACTTGCAAAGATGCAGCCTCCGGCTTAAAAGCAGCATGTGAAACGCTGTTTAGCAGCCAACTTGGAAATCCTGAACGTCGGAGCTTCCCATCAGTGTGTGAACGCAGCATAATAGTTAGGCTAAAAAATTATAATCGTCTAATGTAGGGGAATGCCAGATTCAGATTACCACCAAAATCTAATCAACTGAGCCTTGGGCCACGGGTCATCTGTCCATTAAATTTCATCCAAATCCATTAATTATTTTTTGAGATGTCTTTCTAACAGACCGACAAATAGACAAACAGACGGGGTGACAAGATAACCTCCTCCAGCTTTGTTGGTGAAGGTATCAGGGATGTAACAACAGAATACTATATTGTGAAAACTACATGTACAATGTGAAAGTAGATTGAAACGCACACCAGTGTTAGTGGGGTGCCGGCCCACAGCAGCAAGCAACATTAGCCAGTTGATTAACACCTTCGTGAGACCGGTTAAAGAATACACAAAAGAAAGAAATTGAAGTATTAGAGTGACTCGCGCCTTTTTTAATCCCCCACATGCCAGCCTTAAACTGAGGCTTTCTGTTAAGTATCAGTGTTACGTTGAGCTGCGTCGCCCTAATTACCTCATAGGCCTTCCTGTGCCCGGGACAGGCTTCACAGTTCAGAGACTCGTCACCCGCCAAGTCGATGGCTACCACTCCCTCATGACGATATTTCTTACACAGCTCCACCACATCCATGGACCAGCCTGTAGAGTCAAACACACACGGATTACAAGACGGCGAGCAGACAGTCGAACACACACTGCCGCCTAGACACACACACACACACACACACACACACACACATACACACACATACAAACACTAGCTTGGAGCTGATGATGTATAAATGAAATGGCACGATACAGTCTAAGCATCATGCTACACTGCATCTGCACTGTGGTGGTGACAAGCACGGACTGACATTAATCAAAATGTTACAGTGAGTGTGTTTATATAGTCAGAGTATCCCAGTTATGGTCTTATTCAGGATTATCTCTTTATATGCATCTTCATATCTTGTCCTTACATACACAAATTGACTGAATAATACAAATATCACTGTATGAAAACAAAACATACACCTACCACAAAACCCAAAATAAACAGGACAAGGTGTATACATAATACATCAGCCCAGATAATATCACATTTAGATCTCACAATCAGAATATGATTTTATCTGGGTTATTGTAGGTGGAACATAGTGTTTACATACTCAAAAACAATATTATATATCAGATATATAATACTGACATATTACTGTGCACACTCATTGTAAAGCAGAATCAAACTGCATACAGATAATTTTGTGCAGTGGAATGTATTCCTAAAATAGCCCTTGATATTTCGATATATAATGACAAAATCAGATGTCCTCTAGAAAGTCAGGAAGTCTCTTACATGAAAACGACATCTGTAATTCCCCAGGGATATTATGCTTTACAAGAGATATTGCACAGAATATAGAGTATAGTGTGGTAGATAAGGACTGCAGCAGGTCATTCAGCTGTACAACACATACTGTATATATCTAAGAGTCTCTCCTTACTGTCTGCATGGTAATGCGTTATGTCAATTCCTCAAGGAAATGGTTGTGTGAAAGAAACAGAGCTACTACTACTATTACTACTGCTACTAGTGCCAGACAGGAGCATGAACAGTTCATTACTTGGCATGTGGCGCATGCAGCATAGAATGGACCTGGCTTTGATATTGAAGGCCCTCTCCCCCTCGCTCAGGCCCTCGTTCACCAGGTGCACCACCTCATCTGGGCTCAGGTCTCCTCTGGGGACGGGGGGGGGACACAGTGGCAAGAGATACACAGAGAGATATGGTTCAGGGATATACAGAGGCAAGGATATACAGGGTTAGGGTTAGGGTTAGCCTCTATACATGTAATGTTAAATGTAGCCAGTAATGATACACTAATATATAATGCAATCGGGCTGGGATGGTTGAAATCAGTATTACAATAATCATAAGGATTTTATTTGATATCAATATATATACTGTACATCCCATTGAACCGGGTTAGGTGTGATGTCAAACAAAACTGAAATTTTCAAATAATATTCCTACCATACCTCATTTTGTCAGTGTTTTTAAATAAAATTAGCTTGTCATCATCAATTTAGACTGAATTGTGTGTCACAATATCCCAAAAATCACCATATCATCATTATATTATTCCACTGAAAGTCGATAAACGCTAAACTTTACACACAGGTTTGGACCAGGGCTGCACCTACTGGGTGAAGACTTACTCTTTCTGGTTCCATGGGATGGGTTCCACCTGAGTGTTAGCCAGGAAGTGCGGGCTGTATCTGACCTCCACATAGATCACTCCCTCCTTGGCTTTGTCCTCCACAAACTCATAGGCGATCCTCTTGATGGCCTCTCTGTCTCCGCTGACAAAGAACCGCAAGCAAAACACAGAATAAGTGGCATCGCCCTTTGGCACTGATAAACTTATCTTAATAGTACAAATAAAACCATTAGCCACAGCTAATCAATACAGTTTGTTCCAATCCTAATCCATCATCTGAAGCACGATGCATTAGGATGGCTTTCAAAATAAGCAATATAAGCAATATAACATTTACACTGATGCACTGATATTACTTTATTATTTTCATATAAACACCCCTCACCATATACATAAAACAGCATGTCAAGATGGTAGAGAGTTGCTTATAATCTACACTGTATGTATTCTTTTCACCAATGCCAATTATTTCAGTGTCATTTATTTCATATAACTGGGGCTATATTTCATATATGTTTCTTTCAGATAGGAACTTGGTGCACGAGAGCGGAAGAGAGAAACCAGATCTGCAATCTTATAAGATTATTGCAAATGATACACTTACAACATCTGTCCCTCTTGACTGTACGACCGCCTTGCATAACACCACTGAGTAATGTTCTGCAACTGTAATCTCATGAGAACCGCAGCTCCATGTCCCCGCTTCTTTCAGATTTGGCAGCACAGTTCCTATCCCAGAGAATAACACCGCTTCCAGCATTTACACTGGAAGTGATACAGGCATTCAGGTCACTGCACGGGCCTGAATGCCTGTTGTTCTCCGCCTCCCACTCATTCCACACACACACACACACACACACACACACAACCACCAAACTCGTACAACAACCCTGCATGCACCAAACCCAGCTAGCAAGTTCCCTATGTTGTTGAAGCAATATTGCCCACAAGGCTTTCAAGAGCCTTGATACAGAACGGTCCATTCAGCACAACAGCGAGCTGCTGTCCTGCCACTACAGACCGTCATTGTTACACACTTTCACGGCCGCTGAGTATCTGAAAGACTGTTTAGTCCTTTCGATACAGTTCAGCCTTGTCGCTGGAGGAGTATTTGGCAGGTTTAAATATAAAACACACAGGAAGGGGTTTCCGACCAACTTTAACTCTCCCTGTGGCACGGTTGCCCAAGGTGACACTTGATCTCGATGGTGACGAGTTCCCGTTCTGCATGTGTGGCATTTAAAATCGTCCCTCATCCTGCTACAGAAAACATTGCATAATCCCACTGTGTCTTACATCACAGTCCCACCAATCACAAACAGGGTGGGTCTACACACTCTGGTGTTAAAAGAACTTAAATAGACCTCGATTGCGCTATCTAAGTGAACGCTTATGATGATAAATTGTGTGACTGAACTTTCATCCTCACCTTACACCTCGGTGGAGTTACATTCCTGCAACGCTAATGAGGTGAACCCTGACCCTTAGTCACTCGACTCCCACTCTCTTTGCACACTCCTGCTCGGCAAGGAAACCCCCCGCTCATTATGAAACCGAATCAATACAGGTGAGACGTCAGCACGTGTTTAAACTTACGCAACGACGTGCATGTACTCGGCAAACTTTCCAAGGAACTCGGTGAGGGTGGCAGGCTTCTGGACGATAATGATCTGTGTCATCTCCTCGACGGTATTTGCTGGCAGGGGGATGCCGCGTCTCCTGGAGGGCGAAGCGGAAAGCAAACAGTTCAGCGAGAGTAGTAGACTTTAAAGAGGTACTGCGGTGCGTTTCAACCTGGGGTGAATAAACTTAGCAGGTTTGAAATGACAAGGGGTTTATTTTGCCTCCAGTGGGATCTGCACTCTCACAAAGCAAAGTGGAACAGAGGGCTGCTGTTTGTGTGATGTGTTGAAGCCTGAGCCGACCTACTTGACTGATGCACTATTAATAAAATAAATAAATAAAATAGCATGGGCTGTGCTACATTCTGTCACAGTGATGGCCTTTTAATTATGCAGCCATTCATTTAGCCAATACTTGTCATTTGTTCTGAACATAGATTCCATATAGACAAGTACAGATAATCAGTAAAACTGGTAAGGTGGCGTTTTAAATACTGCCAAACAAAGAAAAAATGAATTATGGGGTTAGTTTCATTACCTTACCCCAACATAACTAATAATAATTGAATCTCAATATAAACTAATTGTAAGAATTAAAAAATGGGCTTACTCGGCAACGTCAAGAATAGTCTGCACCCTGATGGCTCCATCCAGGTGCACATGCAGCTCAACCTGTGGATGAGAAAGATGCATGATAATTAAGAATAACTCATTGCATAATTTTTATACAGATGGACGGAGCCACCTCAGTCCCAACGAAGATGACCTGCAGTGTGAATCAAAGGCCAGACAGTCTGAATGGACTCACCTTCCCACTGAAGACTATAAATTGAAAGAGAAGAACAGAAAAAATGCTAGATACCCAGTATACTGTTAGATCAAAAAGAGAGCAGCAAGAGGTGTGTGGCGGTGGTGCAGTTCAGTGTTTTGGTTGGACCACATCTTGAATGCAGTACGCATGACTGGGCAGCGAGTGGTGAAAAGGCCAGGGATGCCAGGAAGGTTCCGAGAGGAGAAAGTGTCCCGGCCCTTCTTCCATCACCCAGAGCCATGATTTATCCTGACAGATGAAACCGCCAAATCTTCCCTCCTACAACAGCTGAGGCCTGAACAATGGCCAGCAGCCATGACCGGCGGGTTAAGGGTGAGATTCACATTTAGTTCTTACTTCTCTGGTTGTGAATAATAATGAAACAGAAAGAAAGAAACGAGCAAGAGCATGGCAATTAGGCCTAAACCAAGACAATGTGGACCAAAAGGAGCAGCTGAGGGAACTGTCCTTGATTTTCCATGTCAATTTCTTTTCCCATTTTTCATTTGATCTAATTTATATTCTACGGTTGCCTGTGCCTTGTACTGGTACCTTAAACAGATCTGTTAAGCTTTGCTCTACTGAAGGTAAGATCACAATGAAACAAGCCCTTCACCCGTTAAAATCTCATAAAATTCTGTTAGATGTAAGAAATGTATGACAGCAAGTAAGGCTTTCCCCACATTACTGGTACTTCACCATATTAGGCTGCACAGCTCTACTGCTGAGCTCGACCCAGCTGTTCCAGCAAGTTCCACTGTGTCGAGTTACTCCAAGAAAAAGAAAAATCCTAGCTTATCTCATATTAAAGAGGAGCGATCAAAGCAATCACTATTTGAGAATATTTGAGAATGTGAATAACACTCTCCCAAAGCCAGATGCCAGACTCAAACCTTTGATGTATCAACAAGCAAAGTATGCAGCCGATTTGTTAAAGAATGAAAAGGGGAAATATGGTGCAGTTCATGGTCAGAGCAGCCTGCCCTTCAATAAATAATGACCTTCTTTAAGGCTTATTTTGCTTTGGTTTTTATTTATGAATGCAAAGTGCTATGTAAACAATGTTTCTCACAAAGTGCTGTACAAACACAGTTGCTTCCTCTTTATTGTATTTACTGCAATCGCTTTATATATAATATTTGTCGTACACACATATATTCCTATGTGGTTTATGAATAGTTGGACAATGATATTTACTGCTCTGGTCACTCACACTTCTCTTTTAATACTTATTTGAGCTAAGGAATGACCAAGATGATATTTTTTCAAGCTCTTTGTCATTGGCTGATCGTGGAGATGAGGTGAGTGTGATGATATATGAAAATGTTTCATGTGAAGTGTGAAATATTACTTTCAGGGAAATTGCTTCCCCCCTGATCGTCATTTTCTGTGACCATCTAGGCAGCCAAAGAAGACAATTTAGTATTAATAAATCAAGATGCACGCGGGAGGAATACAGCACTCTGCAATTAAGGTGATAAACAACCGCAGGCTCTTACAACGACACAGCAGGAAATGGGAGCGAAAGAAAAACAGCTGATGGGTTTTCTAGAGGAAATCAGAGTGAAGCAGTAGCATCCTTTGTAATTCCTCTCCAACTTGCTGGACATGAAAGAGCAGGAGTAGTTATACCATAAAAAAGAGGAAGTGTGCCTTATCTTCATTGCAAATACACAGTATCTTTCTGATTTCTATTCCCTTCTTAGATTTTACATAATCATGACAGAAATTCCGCTCACAATGTAACTTTTGAGTTTTTGGGATGTGAAACTTAAAGTATTAAACTGACTTGCAATAAAACCTTCAATATAGAATTGAGTGTTTAAAAATGTAGATCTTGGTTGTTACAAGTTGCTTAGTCAGCAAGTAGTTTGCATTTTCTTAAGCCAAATATTCATGGTGGCACATGATCAATTAATACCCAACACATGCTTGCAAGTGTAAGCATGTCAGCGTCTGTTGATTTGTGTGTGTGTGTGTGTGTGTGTGTGTGTGCACGAATGCATACATGTACATGTTGTACAGGTGTGTCCATCTGAGTACACTGGCTGGTGTGTGACAAGAGAGAGAAAAAAATACAGGGTGATGCAGACACAGAGAAAGACCTAAAGATGAGGCAGAGAAAGCAGATGTCTTCACCCAAATGTTTACATCAGTAAGTAATGTGTATTGTTGATGCCATTAGTGTACAGAGTGTCTCTTTTGTTTACATCTATGTCCTTTCCCTAAAAGCCTGGAAGACTAGCCTGTCTTAAACTGGGTTGATATTACGCCAATGATATCAGAGCATCAGATCTTTGTATCGCTACTCAGAGGCAGCTGGTTAACACATCTGCGAGTTCAGGACATCCTCTGGAAATTCTCCCGCTATTTACTTTCCATCAAGCATCTTAGCAAGTTATATAAGTCCGTATGGCTAACACTAGTAGTTTTGAAACCCCAAGAGTCTACATCTAAACAATACAGCAGTGTGTTTTCACTGCTCAAGCTGTTCCGGAGGAGTACGCTAGGGATTCAACAGCCTGACGACATCCACCATGGTAATGCCTATTACAACCTCTAACTGTTTTGCAACTGATCAGCAGATATCAATTATAAGTGGGTGATTGGGATCAACCCACTGGGAATTATAGTCTACTCTGATTTGTGAAGCCAAAACATTCTGGATGTTTGTATCATCTATTGGTCGGCAAGCACTGCATTGCACTCCAGCTGTGACTAACAATAAATGCCACATTCAACCTTCTATTAGCGCAGGATCATCTTTATTTATGTGCATATTTATCACTTCCAAGCAAGTATTGAGTCATTTATCTGTTATAACTGTACCGCAATGTAAACCTGAACCAGAAAAGACATTTACTGAAAGCAGTCTGCTCAGCACATGAGTAACATACTGTAATAAGCCTATACTGTAGTGTAACCCATAACATAACATGACAGAGTGTGTGGCTCTGCAGTGTGGATGTCAGGCTGCATGTTGGCACAGAGGATGACCCAATAGGTGGTATCAATTCTACAATCACTAATTAATATTTAATGAGAATATCTCCCAAAGCATCCGCCACTCCCTAGGCTTCGCCATATCTCCTTTCCCAATTCATGAGCGTTTGTCACCGATACCCCCCCCCAACACACACACACACACACACACACACACACACACACACACACACACACACACAGACACACACAGCCCACCTCTCTCTCTCTCTCTCTCTCTCTCTCTCTCACACACACACACTCTATGTATGTCTCTATCTTTCTCTGTTTCTGTCTCTATCTTTCTCTGTCAGCTTAGGGAGCGAATCATTTCCTCTTTCCTTATCAGCTGTCAGCCCATGGCCGTACTGGGTTGCATGCTCAGTCAGCATCAAGACTCCAAAGGGCACTGGTGAATATACAGTACATCTCTTAAAGTGCCTGACATGTATGCCAAACTACCTGACATTTAAAAGGCTCATTTCTCTAAGTGCCTTGTCAGTTCCTACCTGTCCAAAATGACCCAGAAGGAGGACAAAGCATCTGGATGCAAAATTTTAAGTTAATTCTGGATGTATTTCCAATTTGACTTTTGCGGTGCCTGAAGCAGTAGAGCCTCAATCACATGAATTGTAACCTTCATAACTATTTCAAGTGAATCCCTGCTACATCCCACATCATAGTGTAGAATGACTGTACAGTGACTGCATGGTATTGAGGGAGAACAACCTGTTAAAAAGCAGGATCCAGGGTTAGAAGCCACTCTGCTTCATTAGATGTCATGACTACAAGGATAAAGCAAGGATACCTGGGCTTGTACAGTAACATGTCTCGTCTCGTTTCATTCATAACCCACAGTAGTAGTTAGAGCAGTAATTCAATTTCATTTTTTCCGGACAGCCACACGTTAAATCGCAAGCAATGATCCACGTGCTTCTTTGTTTTTTACAAATCAAACAAAGACATGCAGCGGCAAGCCTTTTAATAAAAGTAAATACTGATTTTTTTTCATACCCGACATTAAAAAGTAGATTATTCTAACAGTGAATACGCCTCCATAGACTCATCAATAATCCACTGACTTTCCATTTGAATGACTAATGATCGTACTACAGCCTGCTGATTGATAACGTACCTTTGGCTTGTTGAATACCACTTGTTCGGCCATTGTGGAAAGGCTGCGACCGCCGGTGAATCTGCTGATAGTACAGAAAGAGCTGAGGACTGGCAACCCAAAGCCTATCGCAGCACGCCTGACTATTATATGCATGCTTCAGGGACACGCCTTTTACCACCCCACAGCACTAACTGCCGACTTGCCTTTAAACCAACTGAGTCCACTGTCAGATATATTCGAAAATGTACAAGCATTAACACCAGTAGGTACTACAGTACGGATTAACGGCCGTGTATGGCAGCGGCTTTCTACCCATGTGTTGAGAGGTTTACCATGGAGCTAATTACATTATGTCAAGCCTTGTTACGAAACAAAGCAAAATTAAACACAGGAGCTATGCTCAGTATCACTGCATTACATTACCCTTACGAAAAAGAGCCATAGCTATCCAGCAATCAATTTATGAAGGATAGCCAACTATTATCTATAAATCACTGTATTATATTGGTACCATAGGAGAGAAATGAGGGGGAAAAAATGCCATGACAAAACAAATACCATGAAGCCTGGATTAGGCCCACATATGAAAAATGTTTGAGTCATAATTCTGAGATTAAAGTGAGAATTCTGAGATTCTGGGAACAAAGTCAGAATTCTGAGATTAAAGTAAAATCAGAATTCTGAGATTAAAGTGAGAATTCTGAGATTTCTGACTTTGTTCTCAGAACCCAGAACAGAAATGTTTCACGTGCCACTAATCCTCTTCCGCATAGGGGAATACAATAGACCAGTATTTTGTTTTCTTTCCATGAGGGTAGGAGACAAGTATAATAGGCTAGTGTTATTATACTCTTTTTTTAATCAGAAGGATGAGTAACCATAGCTGTTTTAGTTGGCTATATGACAGTTCAGGTGGCAGGTGGAGGGGCTACACAAACTAATGATCAGACCTGTGTCTGCATGTTATGCCTCTTAATGTGCTTTGTCTCAGTTACTCACATGTTGGGCTCAGATTAATGTTTTAACCAACAGTTACCTCTGCTGAAACTGACACTATCAGCATTGTGACCTTGTGAGTGGTCAGTCATCTCTTCTGCTTCCACTTCCCTCCCTAGATCTGCGGGCGGCTGATAGAAGACAGCTGCAGTAGCTCCTTCAGATCTGTTGGAGTCATATGAACATGCATTTGTGGAGATCTTTGAGATATTTTGAACCTCTCACAGTGTTCCAGTGAAATTACAAAAGGTTCATGGGAGTCCCTTCATGCCTCTGGTCGAAAATCCACCATTGTTATGGTTAATTGGAATGTTTTTTAGCCCTGAAAACCTTCAAGTTAAAGATTAGAGTTATTCAATGTTGACCCTGGCCTGATGTTTCTTTACCATTGGAGCATCATCTGATGTCTCTGTCAGTTAGCACCACCCTGTGGTTGTAGCCCACTACAGGTATATCATATTTACAGTATTTTAAATATGAGGAATGTTCTGGTCTAGGCTGTAACAATTGAAAGAAATCTCCTTTCTTTCTCTTTCCCTACCTCTGTTTATCGTGTTCTGTCGGACTGCCAGTCTGTCACATGAGTATTCATTCATTCCATTATTTGGAATGGTGATTCAACATTTGCGAATGCGTGGGAAGATTTGAAGTGTGAAGTGTCAAAACCAAACATTCAGCAAATAGAAATACTGATATTCACAACTGCACAATAACATGTGCAAATAACTGAAAGACGTTTGTAAAAGTAAATCCAACTTTGTATACAAATGTCTTCAGTTTTGTACCTTCAAGCTCTCAGTAACAGTTGCCACAAGAAGTAGCGACACCTGCAAATCTGTCACTCTTCTGGGGCGTCAGGATTAGCAAATGTGTGAGCCTTTTCGGAATGGGACGCGGCCCAGTTTAGCATGAGGTTTATAGCCAATCAGAGAAGACGTGAAGAGGAAGGCGGAAGACAAACACAACGCTAGCAGCTCGTAGCAGCTTCACACAGGAGGACTCTCAAGCTATTTATCAAAATATTTCAGGCTGTCTTCAATATAGTTTTTGTTGGCGTAGCTACATTTTTGTCATCATCAGAAACAGATCCCAGGTAACGTCAATTAACTGTTGAAGTGCAGACTGCCCAACTACATCATTGGAAAACATGTATTTGCATGTATGTCTTAAATATGTTGGCATGTGTAAGAGACAACAGGTACTTTGACTCAAGACAAAATCCCGCGAGACTGTGTTGACTTCAAAGCGCTTCTGCTACGGTCTTTAAGTCATTAAAACATGGGCTCCGTCATATTTAGCCTATATTTTTTACGCTGGTTACCTTAATGTCCTAATCAAGAAGGAATCGGCAGGCAGCAGAGCGTTTTCCTACCGAGCTCCAGCTTGTGTTCCGCCAGTTTAAATAAGAATAAGAATATCTCGAGCTCCTCGTGTTTGGAATCCACCTCCTCTTGCGATTAGGGAAGTTAACTCTGGAAATCTTCAAATCCAAACTCATGTCTATTCTCTGTCGGTCGACCATCTTTTTGATGCTTACTCAAGCGCTTTTGGTGACCATCCCCCCCTGTATGTACTGTTATAAAAACGCAGTTGGTTGTGTTGTTTTAATCCCAAAGATAAAGTTGTCCAGCATGACGTTTTATTTACTTAGTACATGAGGTTATTAGATTTCTGCCCGAGTTCAAATTCGTCTCTAACGAGCAAGGTGGTTCAAACGAGCTGTTTATCTTTCGCCTTCCTCTTGACGTCTTCTCTGATTGGCTAAACCTAAAGCTAGAGTGGGCCGCGTCCCATTCCGAAAGGTCTCACACATCTGCAGATCCTGAGGAGTGACAGATTTGCAGGTGCAGCCTGTGTGGGAACTGTGAAATTCCGTAGTAACATTAGCTTGAAGGTACAAAACTGAAGACATTTGAAGAAGAATTTTGATTTATTTTGCAAATATCTATAAGATATTTGCTCATATTATTGTGCAGTTGTGGATATCACTTTCTATTTGCTGAATGTTTGGTTTTGACAACACTTAAAATCTTCCCACACATTCAGAATTCCCAGAATTAATGAATACTCATGTGACAGACTGGCAGTCCGACAGAACAAAATGAACAGAGGTAGGGAAAGAGAAAGAAAGAAGATTTCTTTCAGTTGTTACAGTCTAGACCAGAACATTGGTTTTAACACTGCAAATCTTCCCACGCATTCATAAATGAATACCCATTTGTAAAGACTACACATTTAAAAATCACATTCACAGCATGTGATGCTCGTAATAAAGTCCATATTTTATCCCCATATTTAAAGTCCAGTGCTGAGAGGTCATGTGAGGACCAAATAGTTCCTCATTTATTGACTGTAGTGTAAAATAAAACAAGTCAAATGAACTTGCATAACACGCAACTGACTAATTAAGTTGCCGTTTATATCTGCGCCGGGTGGGGCAGTATCGCCCTGTATAGCCTATCATTCAGCCTGTCATGTAGAAACTATGATAGTGACAGTTTTTGGGTAATTATAGGCTAACTGTTAAAGTAAGAAACACTGAGAAGAAAACGTGGGCTGTAACAGTGTCCGAGTTGAATTGTAAATTGTTCTACATTTTGATCTAATCCTACTTGGCCACTAGAGGTCACTTGGACCATAGTAAAAAAAAAAAAAAAAATTCCATGCAACGCCTGGTTCAAGAGCAAGTCCAATGCTCAAAGGGTGCTTGAGCCCTCAACACTGTCTTACAGACGGCAATGAAAGGAAAAATAAGTCTACCAGATAGGTTGCATAATCAAACTAACTCCTAACATCCATTTGTCTTTCAGATGAATTACATAAAACTCCTTCCAGAGAACTCTATAACTAGCAGTCTATATATATTGATATGTAAATCTCACACACCTGTTTGTCTTGCAGAAATCCCCTCTCAAATAGCTGCTCTGTAGTGAAACAGGTAGTTGGTTATTTCTTAACATATTAGAACATCCAGAACAAGTTAATCAAGCTGTTTCCTCATATAGGCTATTTATGTCTTCCAGATGAGGTATTTACCCAGCACACAGCGCAGCATCGACCCCGAGCTGCAACAAAATGTCATTTTCACATTTGGTGTGTATCATTATTTTCCTAGGGGACATTACACATGCATTGTTCTGCACATGAGTTTGGTTTCTAATCATGTCATTGTTATTGTTATTATTATTATAATTACACATTAATTAATGTCAATCAATTTTATTTATAGTAATCTAACTTTTAGAATAGAATGTAATACTAATAATGTATAGTATAATACTGTATATATTATTATTATTGTTATGGCTTCTGTATATTGTAATAAAAATGCCATTGTGTTTGAATTGCCCGTTTGTGGTTTGCTTTTTTAGTTTCTATAATTTCTTTAGTTTCTATAATTTCTATAATCTCTTTAGTTTCAATTGCTAGTAGTTGAAAGAGATTCAAAAGAAGGTTTGGTTGCTGGTGGTGCAGGCCACAAAACTGCAGATGGGGCTTGGTTGGGGATTAATCAGAGCTCACAAACATTTTTGGGCTGCCCATAACCCGCCCGCCCTGGGCCAAAGCCGTGCCGAGGTGCAAATCCCAACAGGCCTACTGTGGGCTGCCTGAACTGGCACAGTTCTTTGCTGGCATTGGGACAATGTGGGCATGTTTGCTTAGGAATGTTAAGTAGAAACTATGTATTATGTAAATACTAGTTTATGTATTAAACTAGTATTTGGAATGTAAAAACTGCTCCTGTTCTGGGTCGTAAAACAATCTCCCTTTGTGCCATAAAGCAATCCAGCAGATTTCACATGAAATCCGACCTGGTGGCACACAATGTAAGATGCATTGTAGAGGCTGACACTCTTCTCAACGATGGTCCGATTGTTTATGGTAACATCTCAAAATTAATGTCATAATGATTTTAATGTAATGCATTTACTTTACTTACCAATTCAATGTCAGAGTCTTTGAAATTATGCAAACTTAATCCGACTCTTTCAACAATTGAGTGTTTGCTAAAGACATGTTGGGGCATGCTCATCTTTCCCTGTTTTGCTTGAGGTTTTAGCTAATTACCCAGGGGAGGTGACACCATGGGGAGAGATTAAAACCTTTAGAAACCCCCCTACACACACAGACATACATGCACACACACACATGCACACGCACAGGATATCTCTAAAAATCATTACAAACCTTTATATTTGAACTCTTTGGCTGACACACGCTATTATCTAAATCTACGAAAGTTATTAAAAGTTACTAAAGTTACTTAACAGCCAATGACGAGAAATGCATGTTTGCAGGCCATTTCAAAATTCTTACTGGGAATGTAATATCCTGAATACTCTGTTCTGACTCACAGTCCCTCACATTGGCAGCTGCAACTACATGCCATCGCTGAACCATTTCACCTGTAATTATGCTTAAGAACATTGTGGTGCGTTCAACACTCTGTTAGGGCGAGTGAAGCCATATTCCCACCACAGGATTGATGAGGTACGGGTGCCAAATACTGTGTGCTCATGAACACCGAGTACTCAACATGTTACTGTGTGTGTGTGATGTCCCTGCCAACGATTACACCACTAAACTGCCTGAACAACTTGGAAATAATTTACCTTCAGGGAAATATGAGGAATTAAGTCTGTAATCAATGATCTGAGGATGTCAAATCTGTTCATCCAGCAAAACTACAGTGCCTTAGTTTTGGGCAGAAGGTTTCAGAATCACATTACATAACATTTATGTTATGGTGATCAGTGATTCACACATTTAAGTATTGCTTGCTTGGGTGGATAACTTTGCTTTTCTACACAGTGACTCATTATAATTTCCTTCCTTCCTTCACGCCTACTGTGGGCTGCACGCCAATCCTAGACTGTCTGGTCCCCAGAAATAGGAGAAACTTGATTAATCAAGCAAATATCAGCAGGCTTCTCCCCAAAGTTTATTAGTTTAGTTATTCATGCAACATTCCCTCCGTACTGTGTCATATTCTCTTATTTTCTGTAGATATCATCGTGTCCACAGCTCACAGCCATGTTTTCCACCACTGTGTAAATCTCTGTCTGTCAGCACATGCTCATTCAGTTTACCAGCAGCGACTTGCATGATAAAAAGCCCCACTTGAACACTCTGCGGTTCTCCTGTGTTAGATGTCTCCAGTTGTCAGCAGAGTACATCTCCCCCCCCCTGCCTGAAGTTAGCGCACAATCTCTGCTAAAAATATTGACACTGCGTACCGTGGTAGGAAGCGGTGGCCTACGTGAATTGAATCCTTGTTCCTTATTTATTTCTTCTCGTTTATTTTTAGTAACTGCAACTAGAAATGGATGTGTTGTTGTTGGTTTAGGTGTGTCAGCGAATGCACAAGGCTATTTCCACTCTGTGTTGCTGCAATCGGCTCTCCACAAACACCTCCTGCTGCCTGTGTGAACCCCAGCTCAGACAGACCGAGTGAATATTGTATAGTGGATGAGATAATAATGTACATGCCATTTTCAGGACGTGCTGTGATATTTGCTAAGTCTTTACCAATCTGGTCTGTTGCCAAGCCAAATCTTCGCTGTTGAGCATGAGGTCCTGTATGATTTACACTGAAGTGTTCCAATGAAGCAGTGAATGAAACTAATAGAATTCATCACACTGAAATACAATTAAACCACTGGACATATTTGTCAAAAATCCAATCTTCAACTTCATAATCTGAGGTCAAACCAAGATGACATGTGAAGCTGCACAGGTTAAGTATGTTGTCATTTGCAGCCGTTAGAGCAACATTCTTTGGTTTTTTATCTGCAGTGCTAGACAGTTGTTTCTGCCTTTGCTGATAAATGTGTCAGTGCAGCTGTCATGTTGAGCGGGTGTGGGTGAGTGTCTGGAAGATCCGTGCTTTTCCTTTGTCGCAGCAGACAGGGGAGTGACCTCGGCCCCGCGTACGTCAGGAGGTGACCTCCGGGCAGGACGATGTCCTTATCGGAGGCTCGGGGTGTTCCTGTGGCAACACTGTGGGATTTTCACACGTCGAGCCGGAATGCCTGGAATCTAGGTGTCATTTCCTACCAGGGAAAACATCTCGGCTGCCGCTGGAGCGCTCCATGTCGGATGGGCCCTGGCTGTGTGTGTGTGTGTGTGTGTGTGTGTGTGTGTGTGTGTGTGTGTATGTGTATGTGCCTCTCCTTACTTTACTTTGCTTACATCTGGACCACATCTGGACATATTAATCATATAAACAGTAGTATTATGCACATACACATAGGAACTACACAATCAGATCTTAAGAAAATCCCTTTTTCTGTGGTAAGTTTCCATTTCCTGGTTTCCTCATTCTGCTCTCTTCAAAGAGGACATTTACAGACTCTTGGCATTTGGAATTTTGGTAATTACTGTAGTTAAGTCTGTAGGATGGCTAGGCGGCATTAAATCATGTCTCAGTTCCTTGTTTGTGGATATATATAGACCACTGGCTATAATTTATTGTGTTATATTACATCACATACCAGCCGTGCACCTGCAGTATTTCTTATGTATTTTCACAAGAGTGGATTTCAAAGGAAACACCTGGACATCCGAGCTCTGAAAATAGTTTGCCTGGTGTTGATTATGTTATGTAAAAGTAATTTTCCATCTGCTTAAACACTTGCCCCTTCATCCTCAACTTATCCTCCCTTTTAAAAGTTTTATAACCATGTTGTTTGAGACTGCATGATCCCCACCTTTCCGGCTTCTGCCCAGCTTGATACAAATATCACAGATGAAAACACATGAAGGAAACTTTTCAAGGATTCATGCTCTGCATGCTCTAGCGGTCATTTCATGTATAAGAAAGTTGGCCAACGGTCATTGAGCTCAGCCATTTGATACCATTTCAAAGCCAGTGTTAATGAAAGAACACATTGTCTACAAGGCCGACTTTCAGAGAAAGTACTGTAAACCTTGGATCAATGCCCCTTTAAGGTAAGAGGAAACTATTTTTTGACCTGAGGTATGTAGAAAGAGAGAGAGAGAGAGAAAGGGAGAGAGAGTGAGAGGAAGATTACAGTGCAACGTGTTCAAGAATTTTCATTCAGTCTATTCATTCACAGTGAATTGGATGAGTTGTTTTGGATGAATCAGTGTAGCTCAGTCTGTGACCTCCAGGGTGTGGACAGCGACCCGCTGGTGCCCGTCATGACATTACTTCTCCTAAATCCTTACTGGAATAATGAGTCAACACAACTCAGAACATCAGCCTCAGGGACAATACAGCTCACACATGCCTTTTCACTTAAGGCTGCAAAGCTAGACCACTACATTTATTTTGCTATTTCTGACTGTTCCTTACGGTCACGGCTAATCTGCCCTGCTCACTGTAGAGATACCTGCAGATCTGGCAGACGCACCGTGCCACTGCTGGGAAAGCTGGGCCCGTTGGTTTCAGGGACAGCCGGTGCCAAAACCTCAGACATCAGTTTCCGAGTGCACTTGGAGCCGTTCTGCATGTTATGTGTGTGTCAAATATTGCCCCGGGAGAAGTTTTGAGTATTATTTGTGACTGTTAGAGCCCACAGACTGTTTACTCTGATTCATGCTCAAATCAGTCACAGCCACTTGGCACCACCCACACCCACTAACTTTAGTGCTGGCAAACCTGAATATTGTCTTGGCTTGCAGAGGACACAAATGTTGGGGGTAGGGAAATGTACGTTTCACAAAAAGCACAAAGCTAAAAATGTGTAAGGCAATGTTAGGGCTTCTTTTGTGCACTAAGCCCCACACACGAAAGGCCAAAAATCAGCGGCAATGGGACAGAATTAGAAATATGTGGAGTATTTCATTCCCTTGTTTTTGCACACACATCCACAGGAAAAGTTATCTTTATTCACTTATCATCTGTGTTCCCAAGACCACCACTGACCTATGATTTGAATTACTTGATATGAGCTATTTCAACGTATAACAAAATTCAAAACACTTAAAATGTCCGTATTGAGCAACTGTTGTTGATGTCTATGTAATAATCATGTGGCACCCACTGCTGCAATGCCACTAACATTGATGAATAGCTACTGTTACTGTTTGCTCTGACTTCGCATGAAACTAATGTCTTGCCTATGAAATATTCATTATATATTCACCCAATAGACTTACGAGGATTCAAATCTGTAAATGCAGATTCGAAGCACTGCAGAACTTTTCCAGAATATCATGACTACAGGACAACAACCTCTGCCTGCTTTGCATTTCACACTGCCTCCACTCTGAGATATTTTTGGGTTGTCAGACATCTTCTCTGAACATGTGTTAGACATTTCTGCTCCATAGTGACAGATTTGGTCGAGTGATTTTCTTGTCTTTCAGCACTTAGATCAATGCATTCTTTTCTAACATTTATAGGACAAATAATATTTTCATTACTTTGCCCTGCAGTTTATGCATGTTTGAATCCACATGGAATCCAATAGGCCTTTCGTACATACCATCACATAGCAAAACAATATTCCCGCAAACTGAATGGGGTCATTGTATAGAACTTAGGGATTTCTTCAAAAGAGCAATGTCCACTGTCAGTCAGGGTGATACTTTATTATCTGGGAGCTTTCCAACATCTGTGGGCTCTGGAAAGATTTGTTGGACCTGCAGGGCCTCTCTGCCTCTCTTGGTTTTGATTTGGCAGATATAATTGAAGTATGACTGATATGGGCTGCAATTGTTAATCATACGGTTTCCATGGCTGTATTGTCCTCATACAAGCATAGCTAGCCAATGAGCCTATCCAAAAATACCTGTTACAACATCATGCAAGGTCATGTTTATTGCTGTGTTCCAGATAGTTGTATTACATTCAGAAGCTGTAGCATTGAGAGAGACGGTTTAATAGAACATAAGGTAATATAATCTAAGTAATATAGTATTTTCAGATTTGCAGTCTCAGTGGATGTGCCTAATATTTAATCATTCAAGCTGTAGGCTATAGTGGATAGTTTGTGCTTCAGGTACATATATTATATAGATATTGCAGAAGTCTAACTTATTATTGGATGTGCCACATGCAACAATGAATTAATTTGCTCCTCTCTGAAAAGAAAATGCTTGGAAAATTCAAAGTTTGTTCTGATTTTAGGCACAAAGAAAGATCTGTTCTGGAAATCAGCCATATGCATTTAATGCTACTATTACTTATTACATACTTATTAATACAGAGTAGATGAATGATAGAGAAATGCTATATTTTTGTAACAAAGAATGCTGTACATTACAGCTATTATAATACCAACAATGTCCAGTGTTTTAAGACATTTCAATAAACTAAGTTTGCTATGTAGTTTGAGATCTTCTTCCAAACTACACTGTATGTAACAGTAGAGCTCTTGCCTCTTATTGTGGGGTCGTTCCAACTCCAGTCATTCTTAAAGAGCATGGAAAGCAAATGGAAAGGTGGCCAGGAAAGCATAGTTTTCAGAGACGTGTTGCAGTGCATCTCCCCCGACTGGCCGGCCACCTGGAGCCCACCTGCCCCGCACAACACATACTTTCCTCCTCTCTCTCCTTCTGTCTGTCTCGTTCTATTTATAACCCATCACCGACCGTCTTTACCGCCCACCCAGCTCTGTGAGAAATGAATGATCTTGAAATTCAGGAATTTGACTGAGAAACCCTTGCTTACCGAATTCTCACCTGGGTGGCAAAGCAGCTATTTTACCATGGATGCCTTACTTCCTTTTCCAGTGACTGCCATCTGTTTGCTATAGTGTTGTGATTCAGAGGGTCATGCTCTAGCTATGACTCTATCTGTCTAATATGCTGTATGTACGTAATTGCTCTAAAACTATTTTTCCAATGGCATTTCAGGATGTCTTATGGTCTTTTTGCATAGTAATAATAGACACAGCACACATGCTATATGTGTTACAACCTACACTGTATATCCTGAACAGAATCAGTCTCATTGTCTGACCATCAGTATTGCAGCAACTATTGAGTAATGTAACAGCTCAGCTATGCGCTCTCTACTACAACATGTCTCCTTGTGGCCTCTGAGGAGCCCCTTGACGCTGTTTGCTTCCAACTCCCTGTTTGAATTCTCTTCAGGAGCAAGCCTCTCTCACAATAGAAGTGATCTCGATGATTCAAGTTCACGCCAACCGCAGACATGCTGCCCTTTCACCATGGAAACCAGAGGGAGGAGAAAGATTAAATCTCTTTAAAGTCTGGCTGAAGTAACAGATTATGGTTTCAGAAGCATTTGAGGTTTTGAATGAATAGGAATGAAAAGTGAAATGACGGAAAAATCGACTCTATATTTGTCCTTTCGGAAGATCTGTGCCTACGTCTGACCGACCATATGGAGAGGCAGCAGCCTGTAAAAACATCAGCGAGATAAAACCTCATCGATTTCAATCAGAGTCGTCGCCACAAAGCTCTGGAGGTTGTTTGACATGCCGTAGACAACTGGGATAATGTATTTTTCTGCCCCTCAGCTCGTGTTAAGCTGTGTAAACTTAGAACACCACAAGACTGGAAAGAAAGGTGGGAGGGAGGAGAGGGAAACGAGTGTGGGGGGGTGGGGGTGGGGGGGGATGTGTCTGGAAGTGGAAATGGGCAGCAGGGAGGAGGAATGCGAAACATTTCTGATGCCGGTCCAGTGGCTGTTTACACGGCAGTCAGCCCGTGACATCAGAGTCCGGACTTTATAAATGTCAGCAGGCACAAGAATGAGCAGTTAGCAAACAGCTGCACTGGTAGCACCAGCATCACACTTGGGTTGGGTATTCAGTGAGACAGACCGAGCAGCTCCATCAACAACACTGGCCCTCATGGACAGACTACTGTGTGACAATGTGATAGCTTTGGCTTTACTGCTTTGTGTGGGTACGCAGGTGAGCCCAGTCTGTTTCTGCTTCATTACAGTAGTAAGTTATGAATGAGATGGTTATGTTATGTATGTATGTGTGTGTGTGTGTGTGTGTGTGTGTGTGTGTGTGCGTGAGAGAGAGAGTAGGAGTGGGAGTTGTGACGCAGTGAGGTTGATTTCCTGTGATTTTGCTGGGTTCATTTCATAGTTATATAATCATTTATCTTGTTTTGTGGTTGAAAGTAGATTAAGAACAAAGCAAGGGTGTGTAATGTTCTCTGTATGCTTGTACTTGTAAATCAATGAGGAGATTCTTCTGCTCTGATTAAGTGAGACTGGGCTTGTCCAAATGCTGCCTGTGGGTTGGCTGCAGCAGATACATGTAATTGAAAGCAGCGGTTTGGCCCGACAGTGTTGGATACCGGCGTGTTTCCTAAACAAAGTACCGCCACTAAAAATACATCTACTTACACAGCCAGGAGAGGCAGTTTGATTTTAAGAATACCAAGAATACTATATATACTTATTATCATTTAGATATGATTATGATGATGATGATGATGATGATGATGGTGGTGGTGGATGATGATGGTCAACATTATGATTAGAAAAAGTTGAGTCTTCTTTTATCTGATGATGCTGATGTTCTTGATAGCAGTGGCTGCCATGATGATGATTTTGATTCCCACTTGTTCCCAATAGGAAACACATCAGCCAAACCAATCCTAGCCTCTAGTCTAAACTGTACCATCCTCTAACCTGACCCGGTGTGTGTCGTCCCTGCTAGGTGTTGTGTCAGCTGTGTGAGAGGCCATGCCGCTGCCTCGGTCCCGTCCCCCAGTGCCCCACCGGCGTCCCGCTGGTGCTGGACGGCTGCCAGTGCTGCCAGATATGTGCCAGGCAGGGAGGCGAGCCCTGCACCGAAATGTTCCCCTGCGACGACCAGAGGGGATTACAGTGCGACTACAGCGCCAGCTTCCCCGGAGACCCTGGGGAGTGTGTCAGTGAGTGCCTCTCCTAACAAGCAAACAACCAGGCTCTCCCTGCCCATGTCTGTGGGGGTAAGACAGAGGGGAGGACATAAAGGGAGGGAGGGAGGGATGATGGAGCCTCACTCTGTCTGCATGAGCGGGACAAACAGACAGTTATGTTTAGAGCGCGCTCAGTCGAGCGTGGCGGCCGGCCGGGCGGCGGGGCTTTGACACAAATCCAAAACGTCTCAACTTGTATTTCCAGGGCTGCTGTTGACACTCTTCCTCTAATGACTGCCCTTTGAGCGTGATAGATTGCAGAGACAACACACACGGATTGAAAAACAGATTCCTCAGTTTCTCCGTAGAGAGGCCCGGTTTCCCATAAAAACTACATAACCATTGGCAGGGACAGCCACTCCTGTGTCCTCACCTCTTAAAGACGCATTCTCTTTCTCATTTTCCTCTGCTCTGTCTCCCCCTTGCATCCCTCCACCTCTCCCTCTCTTCCCCAGCTTTAGCCTTTTCACTTCCTAATTGGGTTTCCCACATCAATCCAAGGCGCGGGTGTGGCTGCAGTGTACCTCATCCTGGCTGAGAAAGCTAAGAGGGCGTCTGTGCTCTAATATTCAACAGGTCAGGAGGATCTGGGCTGTGAGATCAACGGAGTCACATACCAGGAAGGCCAGTCGTTCCAGCCCTCCTGCGACACCTATTGCCACTGCAAGGGTGGAGGGGTGACCTGTGTGCCAACGTGTCCCATGGATGCCCGTCTTCCCACCCCAGACTGCCCCAACCCACAGCACATTCTGCTACCAGGGAAGTGCTGCAAGGAGTGGGTGTGTGAGAACCTGGAAAACACCATCATTCAGGATGCCATCACAGGTAAACTAACAGTACATGGATGGAGGGATGGATGTTTAATCTAGGAATACATCCTCTGATGCATGCTTTTATTTATGTTCTACAGTAGATTCCTCACAAACAGCAGCAATGAAATAGATGCTTCACAGTGGACTCCTGATAACAAACAGCTTGACCTCTACAAGACATTTCCCAGTGTCAGCGTGACTGGCGCCAGATGTATTTTCACACACCACTGGATGCGTCAATCACAAATGTTGCTTATTGGTCATCGGTCCATAAGACAATATTATGCTTCCTTCATTTATATGAGCTTTTTCACTGATCTTCACTGGTCATGTCTGGAAGCTTTTATTGGGGTAGTTTTTGCATTACATTGGGGTGTGTCTGGCCAAAAGAAAACTCTCAAAGTCCAAATATAACCCTCATTTCTTTGGAAAAGTCAAAACATACGTTTTTTTCCTAGCCACCAAGTTTCCAAGTTTCATAACAACACCCACAGCTAAGCTATGTAACAATTAAACATATGAAGCCAATTGGAGACTGTAATACTCCAAAAGGGGGAGGTGAGGGAAATGAAGCCACTCCAAAAGCATCTGGAATTTCTAACACTGTCCGAGTCACACTACATTATGTGAATAGCAAAGGAACATTTTGTTCCATTTGAATGTTCTTGAATTCAAAACCTAAGAAGAATGCTATGCCATGCCAAAAGATCAGCTGATTATTATTACTTGCATGCTATCTTGGAAGGAACTCTTCAGATAACAATGTTGTTTTGAAATTTTTGTGAACATCAAACAATCAAGACATTAAAGTTACTGGAAGTGAGCGACTGAAGTAAATGAGTTCAATAAGCATCTACAGTAAGTCAGTGAATTCTGTCTGGCCCTAATTCAACTCTTGGTGGTTTATTGTGTGAGTCACTTCAATCGCCAATCAAGGCTCCATGGCATCTGGTACTTTGCCTATTTTGCCTTGTGTTTAAAGATCTGCCACATCATAATGATCAGCTCTTATACCCCAGCTTGTCATCATAAATTAACTTGCTTCTTACTCTCATCATGTTTTCTCTGGTCTTCCTCTAGCCTCGAGACCTGACAGGTTGTGGCCAGCTCTCCCCGGTGGCCACCGTCCGGACAAACTGGTCCCAGCTCCCTCCACCTGTATAGAGCAGAGCACTCAGTGGAGCGCCTGTTCCCAGAGCTGCGGGGCTGGAGTCTCCACACGGGTGTCCAACCAGAACCCAGCCTGCAAGCTGCAAATGCAGACTAGGCTTTGTAAGGTGCGGCCTTGCCAGACAGTCCAGCTGCCCCCTAGGAAAACCATGGTGAGTTCTCACAAACTTGACTGAATATCCTAACTCTCACCTTCTGCCCTTACATTTCTTTTTATTACCCATGTATGTCCTAATTTTCTATCTATCCATAGGCTACATACCATTGTATTCCATTCATGCCCTCAACAGCAATTGACAGATTGGAGTTTTATCACAGACTGGAGCAGCTCTGGAAGCAGAAATAATTTCATTGGTTGAGTTAAACTACAATGTATGGAGCAAAAAACAGTTTCATCTGGCTAATTGGAGCCCATGATGAAGCCTAGCGCTCTTGCTGCTAACTGAAAAAAAAAAAGCAATCTAGCTATACATTATCTAGGTTACCTAATTAGCCTAGCTGGCCTCCCAAGTTCAAACTAGCCATACTAGCCTTTAGCTGTCAAGGTTAAGCTAGTTGGCTAGCATGAATACCATGGCCACAAATGAATTAAATAAAGAAATCATTGCCATTTCTGGACAGAGCTTCTTCAGGTTTGCTAGCTAGCTAGCTAACTTAAGTTGCACTCCAAAAAAAAATTGATTATTTTGCTCCGCCCATTGAGGTTTAACTCAACCAATAAGAATATATCTGCCTCCAGAGCAGCCCTACCTCTGACAAATGTTTGTATTATCTCTAATCTGCATTCACTTGCCATCTTCCCTTAATAACAGTTGATGCTTCTATTTTGACTTTGTGTGTGTGTGCATGGTGTGTGTGTGTGTGTGTGTGTGTGCGTGTGCATGTGCGTGTGCGTGTTTTCCCAGTGGGGACAGCGCGGGCGTTGCAAGGCCAGCTACAGGTCACCGGTGCCCATCCGGCTTGTTCACCAGGGCTGTTACAGCACTCGGGTCTACCGGCTCCGTTACTGTGGACAGTGCACCGATTCCCGCTGCTGCACCCCTTACAGAACCCACACCGCTGAGGTGGCCTTCCGCTGCCCAACCGGGAGGCTGCTACGGCGGGCTGTGATGATGATCCACTCGTGCGTCTGTCATTACAACTGCCCCTACACACCATACAGCAACCCTGCTCTGTGGGGATACAGGCCCTGACTGGCCCAAAGCACTGACTGACTTACTGACTGATTCTCCATCACTGAAGCCTGTCCACGCAGGACAGGATAGGGAGATATGTGTAAAGTATTACAGGGGGATCCAAATGATGTAGGTAATGAACTGTGATCGAGTTGGGATGAAACTCCTCACAACTGGACAAACCCAGTCTGCACTAAGAATTCACAACTCCACTCCTATACACTCCTGCACCATGTGAAGCCATAACTAGTTTGGGTTATATTAGTTATTTTACACTTGATCCAAGAATCAAAAGTATTTAGCAAATCTGGAGAAACAAGGAAGTGACATTTCTGATAACTTTGGAGTTGTAATACAAATATAGACTTTTGTTTTGGCTAATTATAAACTATGAATTGAGGACACTTGACCATGATGTCCATGGTGATCAAAAAGATGTTTTAGTTTTGAAGACATATTTACACTACTGATCTGTAAGTATGACTTTAAGGGCAAATATCAAAAAGACATTAAAAATATACTGTATATATTCGTTGGATGCAAATGTATTCCATAGAATGACTCCAACCTATGTGTTGACAGATACTGTTTCCTTATATGAACAATGCAAACTGTAGCTTGTACATTTGTATCTGTGTGTTTGTAGCCAGATGACATTGCACTTATTTTCTTCATTCTCTATTTTGTTGTAAATAATTTTAGCCAAATGCTTCTTATGTATAGTAGAAATTGTTTGCATTATTTCACGTGGCCTAGGCCTACGTTTTGACACTCGCAATCCTTTTTTGTGTATTCACACTGTCTTGGTTTGTGTTTTTTTTTTATTGTTTATCCTATTCACAGTTTTATATGAGCTTGTCCACATTTCCTCCTTTCACTTCTTTTTTCTCACTCATGGTTAACAATGCATGCCATTAGTGTTTAAATGTCAGAGAGTTGTAATTTCCCCCCTGTCTATACATAGCTTTTCATATACCTTTTTCTAATATTTCACTTGATCATTCATCACTTTATTTTGCACAATAACATTGGTATTTTCCCCCATGCCCCATGAAAACTCGTTTGAGGCACACAAAAATATACAGCACCACAAATGTCATTTTGGGTATTCCCAATCAAAATTAAGCCAAACTACTTTTTATTGACGCCTTCTTCCCAATTCTACATTCAATCATGCACTGTAGGCCTACCTCTAAAGGCTTTTTCAATCAGATCACATTGCTTTTTTAGATAGACAGCCTGACACCTAGTGGACTGCACCGGATCTACTGTTTAGGCTTAGGACAGTGCACAGTAACAGGGACATTACCGACATGAGCAGAATCTAAAAATGTCAGGAATACATTTCTTATTGAAACATTTGACTGATTGATAGCCTCTATTAAAATAAGACAATTCAGGTGGCATGCTGCAAGCTTTCTGCAACATGTGAATGGGTTCTGAATGGGTTCAAAATGTTCTTCCTATAAATTTCAGGATTTTTAGAAGTGAAGATCATTTTAAGGACAATAACACTGTTTTGGTAGGTAGGTTGTGTGCCATATCCTGACAGGAGACATTTCTTCTGTATCTCTATTTCATTATGCTGATTATCACTTATCAGCCCTGGTACACTTAGGGACCAGGGCAAGATTTTAGACTGGTGGCCCACTGGGAGCAATCCAGTCCTCCCTATCCCTGTTGACATTCCTAATCACTCAATATTCACTGAAATCATACCAGTGCACACCATCACCCTTTTCCTGTCCCTGTTCTTTCAGAAAGTCAGAGGAAATTAATCTTGGCTAAACAACATAAAACAACTGGGTAGCTCTTTACGGGCTGTAAATCTCTGCCATATGCTTGCAGTGTATCTGCAAATTAATCTCAAATACTTCATACATCTTCAGAATTCCACATTTGATTGAAATTTGAATGGCACCTTTGGAAAAAATGAGGCTGGTGTGTAGCTTTTTTACAGAAAAATAACATTTAAGTGCATGGTATTTGTCTTAGATGACTAAATCGACAGCTGTGATAAATCTTCCAAAATGACTAAATATGCCTACAAGTTACAAGGAAATGGCCTCAAGTATTACATTAAATCTTACCAAAGTCAGGATGGCAAAAGATCCACATGTTTGAAATGGTACTAACAGAATTGTGTACTAAACTATAGCTAAACTTAATTTAATTTCCATTTCCCCTTAAAAAGCACAAAAGGTGGCAAAAAAAAAAAAAATAAATAAAATAAAATATGCATTCTAGATGTACATCTTCTTGATCTACTGATTCTAACGTATCACTTGCTACTCATGGCTTTTCTGCGTGACACATTAAAAAGCGAGACACCGTTTTTGTGTCACTACTTTCACATCAGTGTTGAATGTGTTAAACAGTCACACCATGTCAAACCATGAGTCCATTTCCTTTATACTGGCAGGTGCATCAAAGATGCAGAGAGCAGGGCTTCAAACAGGAAGTCTTCTGTGAACAAAGTCACTTGATTTTCTTCCACCACTCATAATTCAGTTTCCATCTCTAGAAAACACCAGAGCATCCACTGTAAGGGACGGATTTGTACTTACTGCTTTTCAGAAGACAGAATGAGGAACAACTCTTGTGACGTTAGCTTTGACTTTCCACAGAAATTCCTGCCTGCTGTTTACATTTTAGTATTCATCGTCGGCCTGATAGCTAATGGTTGGGGATTGAAGTCCTTGCTCCAGAACTGGAAGAAACTGGGGAACATTAACATTTTTGTTCTCAACCTTGGAATCACAGATTTTCTGTATCTGCTCACGGTCCCGTTTCTGGTCGTGTACTATTTTTTGGGAAGTAAATGGATCTTTGGAGATGTGTTCTGCAAGATAACAAGATTCTGCTTCACCCTGAATTTATATGGCAGCATTGGGTTCCTCACTTGTATCAGTGTGTACAGGTACCTGGCCATTGTCCACCCAATGAGAGTGATGGGAAGAATAACTGTCACCCACTCTGTGGTTATCACGATAATGGTTTGGGTCTTGGTGAGCATTCAAAGCCTCCCAGACATGTTCTTCACCAAGACATTTGGAAACAAACCTGGGAAATGTTATGATACCACCTCTAACTTCTACGTTGAGGATTACCTGAACTACAGCCTTGGATGGACCGTCACTGGGTTTTGCATCCCATTCCTCATCACACTGGGCTGCTATGGACACGTGATTGTCATTCTCTGCAGCAAAAACACTATTGATAAGGTACTGAAACAGAGAAGCTTGAGGTTGTTGTTCATTTTGATCATACTCTTCTCTGTTTGTTACATTCCCTATCATGTATTGAGGAACCTCAACCTCAGGGCCAGAATTTTGAGAAAACAGAGGTTGTGCCCTGAATGGATTAACGGAGTCTACATTGCTCATCAGATAAGTCGTGGCCTTGTGTGTCTGAACAGCGCCCTCAACCCCCTGGTTTACCTCCATGGAAATGAAGACCTTCCCGCTCAGTTCAGACAACTGTTCCAGCAAGCTCGTCAGATGGTCATGCGATCGTCCATAAGTCACGGTCAAGTTCCCACCAGTCACAGTCAAGTTCCCATCAGTCAAGTTCCACTGGTGTAAAGTCACTGCAACTTGTAAATGAAATGGAACATTTTGGCAGTCATTCTCTTAACTCGCTCATCTTTTTCTCTCTGCATCTTTGTAATATATATTTCTAACTGAGAAGCACCACTTTTTGCAACAATAATACATTTACTGTACTGGATTTAATACATTCACTGTACTGGATTTAATACATTTACTGTACTGGATTTAATACATTCACTGTACTGGATTTAATACATTTACTGTACTGGATTTAATACATTTATTGTACTTGGATTTTTGCATTTGGTAGATTGCTGTTATCACATGTGGAAAAAAGATCAAATTAAAGAAATGAAATGCACTTAAGCCACAATTCTTGTCATTGTGACCTTTCAGGAAGTCTTGTGAGGAGAGTAGTATACGGTGCGGTAGGTACAGTGCATGTGCTGCATCGGATCAACAGGAAGTGTACGCCAGCCTGATCGTGTTCTATAAATAAACAGGATGTAAGGTTGTATGAGCTTCACAAGCTGTGACAATTACCTATTACAATTAACTATTTTTGGTCTGCATCAACTACACACCATTGTGTGGATGCGTAAAAGGATTAGGGCCACGTGAAAAAAATATTTTTATAAATTCAATTTGAGTTCTGAGATTAATCTCTGAATTCTGACTTTAATCTCAGACTTCTGACTTTGAACTCAAAATTCTGAGATTCTGATTTTATTCCCAGTATTCTGAGATTAATCTCAGAACTAAAATTTTTCATGCAGCTTTAACCCTCTTCCGTACCATTGGCTCAGATTTAAACTCTAAGAATATTCTGCAAAGATTCTAGAAAATCACAGGATTTAAATCCTCCACAAAAATAGCAAAGACCTTTAATTATTTTACACTTACAGTATTCTCATCTAGTGACTTAACCCATGCATACATAGTCTAGCATATCACCTGCAGTTTCAAGGTTCATCAAATCTGTTCCCTTGTGCCTCATGACATACTCCATCCAGAGGGTGGTGCAGGCCATGGGTTTTAGCGGTTTGTTATGGGGAAGTTGTGACAGTCTGCACAATAATGATTCAAATGGCTACCCAGTAACTCAGTAATGGAAAAAACATGCAGAGCAACATTCTGTGTACTTACTGTATGTTTCAATAAAGAGTAACGACAGACTTGTGTCAATAATGGCACTGGTATTATTATGTTAAATCCCAGCTAAGCGCAGTTTCCCTTTAAAAGAAAACATAACACCAAGACACATTTGAAATGTAAACAAATATGTATAACTTGCTTTTGGTGAAGTATATCAACCTGGTCATAATCTCACCATTTCTGACCCAACACAACACTATTGGAATTTGAGACAATAATCTGATTTAGCCTATACCCTCATCGGTTACTACAATCTGCCTCCTTTGTGCAGTGGTGAGTGTTTACTGGGACTTCTGTCCTAATATGTCATGAACTGTAAAATGTCGTTGCCCTCACAATAAATTGAAATCAAAAGGGGGATGGCCGCTCTGTGGCTAAAGTACCACAACATTCTGTGTCCCTACCCAGGTCAGGGATGTGTAATGAGGTTCAAACTGGGGGACAATGTTTCACTTTAAAATTTGCCTTAAATAGCTTAAAAGAAAAACAGCTTTACATGCAGCCTTGGTAAATATCACGCACCTGTTCTTTCCCTGAGATACCATTTTATTGTGGTGTCACCGTGTCTTAAAGGGGAAGGCCACCCATTTTAAGAATTCATGTTATTTCTGTGCCCCAGGACAGTTCAGTCAATGTTTGTGAATTAGCACCACTCCTTCCTAAAACTAGAAATCAGAGAGAGAACCCTTGAACTTGTGATGTGGGCTGCTCCATAGACAATGAATGGGGCTCTGACTGTGTGGAGCTGTAAGATGCTAAGTTGAATTGTCACAGCAAAATTAAGTTTATATTCTAGGATTGCTAACAGGTATAAACCAGAATTTAAACCTCAATTTGGTGCAAGAACTCACACAAAGTGACATTACAAATTCAAGGGTCAGTTCTCCAGTTTCTAGCTTTAGGAAAGAGTGGTCCATGTTCACAAGTATTGACTGAACTGTCCTCGGGCACAGGAATAACAGATGTGAATTTTTTTTAATTGGTGGCATTCCCCTTTAAACAGTTAATAAAAGCAGGTCACATGTACATTTTCTGTTCACTCCCATGTGAACACGATTCTTGAATCTGGAACAGGAAGCCTTCTTTAAAGCCAAATAAACCTCATTTTTTTCCGCCACTCAAAGCACCAGAGCATCCACTGTGAGACAAACATTTTTATTCACTGCTTTTCAGAAGACAGAATGAGGAACAACTCTTGTGACGTTAGCTTTGACTTTCCACAGAAATTCCTGCCTGCTGTTTACATTTTAGTATTCATCATCGGCCTGATAGCTAATGGTTGGGGATTGAAGTCCTTGCTCCATAACTGGGAGAAACTTAAGATCATCAACATTTTTGTTCTCAACCTTGGAATCACAGATTTTTTGTATCTGCTCACGGTCCCGTTTCTGGTCGTGTACTATTTTTTGGGAAGTAAATGGATCTTTGGAGATGTGTTCTGCAAGATAACAAGATTCTGCTTCAACCTGAATTTATATGGCAGCATTGGGTTCCTCACTTGTATCAGTGTGTACAGGTACCTGGCCATTGTCCACCCAGTGAGAGTGATGGGAAGAATAACTGTCACCCACTCTGTGGTTATCACGATAATGGTTTGGGTCTTGGTGAGCATTCAAAGCCTCCCAGACATGTTCTTCACCAAGACATTTGGAAACAAACCTGGGAAATGTCATGATACCACCTCTAAGGTCTACGTTGAGGATTACCTGAACTACAGCCTTGGATGGACCGTCACTGGGTTTTGCATCCCATTCCTCATCACACTGGGCTGCTATGGACACGTGGCTGTAGTTCTGTGTACCAGAAAGAGACTTGACAAGGTACAAAAGCAGAGAAGCTTGAAATTGTTGTTCATTTTGATCATACTCTTCTCTGTTTGTTACATTCCCTATCATGTATTCAGGAACCTCAACCTCAGGGCAAGAATTTTGAGAAAACAGAGGTTGTGCCCTGAATGGATTAACGGAGTCTACATTGCTCATCAGATAAGTCGTGGCCTTGTGTGTCTGAACAGCGCCCTCAACCCCCTGGTTTACCTCCATGGAAATGAAGACCTTCCCGCTTGGTTCAGACAACTGTTCCAGCAAGCTCGTCAGATGGTCATGCGATCGTCCATCACTCACAGCCAAGTTCCAATGGTGTAAAGTCACTGCAACTCGTGAATGAAATGGAACATTTTGGCAGTCATTCTCTTAACTCGCTCATCTTTTTCTCACTGCATCTTTGTAATATATATTTCTAACTGAGAAGCACCACTTTTTGCAACAATAATACATTTACTGTACTGGATTTAATACATTCACTGTACTGGATTTAATACATTTACTGTACTTGGATTTTTATATTTGGCAGATTGTTGTTATCACATGGAAACAAGTTCAAATTAAAGACATGAAATGCACTTAAGCCACATTGCTCCATTGTGTCACTGATCTTTCAGGAAGTCTTGTGAGGAGAGTAGTATACGGTGCGGTGGGCATGGTGCATGTGCTGCATCAGTTCAACAGGAAGTGAGAAGTGTATGCCTGATTATAAGAGTCGATTATAGATTAAAATGATATATAATTAATTAATTAAGATTATATAAATAAAAAGGATGTAAGGTTGTATGAGCTTCACAAACTGTGACAATTACCTATAAAATGAACTATTTTTGGTCTGCATCAACTACACACCATTGTGTGGATGTGGAAGAAGATTAGGGCCACATGAAAAAAATATTTTTATAAATTCAATTTGAGTTCTGAGATTAATCTTTGAATTCTGACTTTAAACTCAAAATTCTGAGATTCTGATTTTATTCTCAGAATTCTGAGTTTAATCTCAGAACTCAAATACATTTTTAATGCAGCTCTAATCCTCTTCCATGTATTGATGACACTGGTATTATTATGTTATATCCCAGCTAAGCTCAGTTTCCCTTTAAAAGAAAACATAACACCAAGACACATTTGAATCTGGCCCAGGACCTTTGTCGCATGTCATCCCCTCTGTCTTCCCCCTTTCCTGTCTCTCTCAACTGCACTCTCTAATAAAGCAGAAATGAATTCATGTTATTTCTGTGCCCCAGGACAGTTCAGTCAATGTTTGTGAATTTGCACCACTCCTTCCTAAAACTAGAAATCAGAGAGAGAACCCTTGAACTTGTGATGTGGGCTGCTCCATAGACAATGAATGGGGCTCTGACTGTGTGGAGCTGTAAGATGCTAAGTTGAGTTGTCACAGCAAAATGGAGTTTATATTCTAGGATTGCTAACAGGTATAAACCAGAATTTAAACCTCAATTTGGTGCAAGAACTCACACAAAGTGACATTACAAATTCAAGGGTCAGTTCTCCAGTTTCTAGCTTTAGGAAAGAGTGGTGCATGTTCACAAGTATTGACTGAACTGTCCTGGGGCACAGGAATAACAGATGTGATTTTCTTTTAATTGGTGGCATTCCCCTTTAAACAGTTAATTTATCACACCATAGCACCTTAGTCACATGTACATTTTCTGTTCACTCCCATGTGAACAAGATTCTACGAATGTGGAACAGGAAGTCTTCTTTAAGGAAAAAAAAAAAACTCTCCTTACGGCACTCAAAGCACCAGAGTGTCCACTGTGATTATTCACTGCTTTTCAGAAGACAGAATGAGGAACAACTCTTGTGAACCAGTTAGCTTTGACTTTCCACACAAATTCCTGCCTGCTGTTTACATTTTAGTATTCATCATCGGCCTGATAGCTAATGGTTGGGGATTGAAGTCCTTGCTCCAGAATTGGAAGAAACTTAAGATCATCAACATTTTTGTTCTCAACCTTGGATTCACAGATTTTCTGTATCTGCTCACGCTACCGTTTCTGGTCGTGTACTATTTTTTGGGAAGTAAATGGATCTTTGGAGATGTGTTCTGCAAGATAACAAGATTCTGCTTCAACCTGAATTTATATGGCAGCATTGGGTTCCTCACTTGTATCAGTGTGTACAGGTACCTGGCCATTGTCCACCCAGTGAGAGTGATGGGAAGAATAACTGTCACCCACTCTGTGGTTATCACAATAATGGTTTGGGTCTTGGTGAGCATTCAAAGCCTCCCAGACATGTTCTTCACCAAGACATTTGGAAACAAACCTGGGAAATGTTATGATACCACCTCTAAGGTCTACGTTGAGGATTACCTGAACTACAGCCTTGGATGGACCGTCACTGGGTTTTGCATCCCATTCCTCATCACACTGGGCTGCTATGGACACGTGGCTGTAGTTCTGTGTACCAGAAAGAGAATTGACAAGGTACAAAAGCAGAGAAGCTTAAAATTGTTGTTTATTTTGATCATACTCTTCTCTGTTTGTTATTTCCCCTATCATGTATTCAAGAACCTCAACCTCAGGGCAAGAATTTTGACAAAACAGGGGGTGTGCCATGAATGGTTTAATGAAGTCTACATTGCTCATCAAATAAGTCGTAGCCTTGTGTGTCTGAACAGCGCCCTCAACCCTCTGGTTTACCTCCATGGAAATGAAGACCTTCCCGCTCAGTTCAGACAACTGTTCCAGCAAGCTCGTCAGACTGTCATGCGATCGTCCATAAGTCACAGTCAAGTTCCCACCAGTCACAGTCAAGTTCCAATGGTGTAAAGTCACTGCAATTTGTGAATGAAATGTAACATTTTGGCAGTCATTCTCTTAAATCGCCCATCTTTTTCTCTCTGCATCTTTGTAATATATATTTCTAACTGAGAAGCACCACTTTTTGCAACAATAATACATTTACTGTACTGGATTTAATACATTCACTGTACTGGATTTAATACATTTACTGTACTGGATTTTTGTATTTGGCAAATTGTTGTTATCACATGTGGAAAAAAGTTCAAATTAAACACATGAAATGCACTTAAGCCACAATTCTTGTCACTGTGACCTTTCAGGAAGTCTTGTGAGGAGAGTAGTATACGGTGCGGTGGGTACAGTGCATGTGCTGCATCGGTTCAACAGGAAGTGAGAAGTGTATGCCTGATTATAAGTGTTGATTATTATGATTAAAATGATATATAATTAATTAATTAAGATTATATAAATAAACGGGATGTAAGGTTGTATGAGCTTCACAAACTGTGACAATTACCTATAAAATGAACTATTTTTGGTCTGCATCAACTGCACATTGTGTGGATGCGGAAGAGGATTAGGGCCACGTGAAAAATTTATTTTTATAAATTCAATTTGAGTTCTGAGATTAATCTCAGAATTCTGAGAATAAAATCAGAATATCAGAATTTTGAGTTTAAAGTCAGAATTCTGAGATTAATCTCAGAGCTCACATTTTTAATGTGACCCTAATCCTCTTCCGTACCATTGGCTCAGATTTAAACTCTAAGAATATTCTGCAAAGATCCTAGAAAAATTAAAGACCCTTAATTATTTTACACTTACAGTATTCTCATCTAGTGATTTTATCCATGCATACATAGTCTGGCTACCCAGTAAGGCATTCCCCTTTAAATAGTTAATTTATCAAACCTTAGCAGGTCACATGTACATTTTCTGTTCACTCCCATGTGAACAAGATTCTAAGATTGTGGAACAGGAAGCCTTCTTTAAAGAAAAAAAAAACCCTCTTCTTACGCCACTCAAAGCACCAGAGTGTCCACTGTGATTATTCACTGCTTTTCAGAAGACAGAATGAAGAACACCTCTTGTGAACCAGTTAGCATTGGCTTTACATACAAATTCCTGCCTGCTGTTTACATTTTAGTATTCATCATCGGCCTGATAGCTAATGGTTGGGGATTGAAGTCCTTGCTCCAGAACTGGAAGAAACTTAAGATCATCAACATTTTTGTTCTCAACCTTGGAATCACAGATATTTTGTATCTGCTCACGCTACCGTTTTTGGTTGTGTACTATTTTAAAAAAAATAAATGGATCTTTGGAGATGTGTTCTGCAAGATAACAAGATTCTGCTTCAACCTGAATTTATATGGCAGCATTGGGTTCCTCACTTGTATCAGTGTGTACAGGTACCTGGCCATTGTCCACCCAGTGAGAGTGATGGGAAGAATAACTGTCACCCACTCTGTGGTTATCACGATAATGGTTTGGGTCTTGGTGAGCATTCAAAGCCTCCCAGACATGTTCTTCACCAAGACATTTGAAAACAAGCCTGGGAAATGTTATGATACCACCTCTAAGGTCTACGTTGAGGATTACCTGAACTACAGCCTTGGATGGACCGTCACTGGGTTTTGCATCCCATTCCTCATCACACTGGGCTGCTATGGACACGTGGCTGTAGTTCTGTGTACCAGAAACAGAATTGACAAGGTACAAAAGCAGAGAAGCTTAAAATTGTTGTTTATTTTGATCATACTCTTCTCTGTTTGTTACTTCCCCTATCATGTATTCAAGAACCTCAACCTCATGGCAAGAATTTTGTTAAAGAAGCGGGAGTGCCACAAATGGTTTAATGAAGTCTACATTGCTTATCAAGCAAGTCGTGGCCTTGTGTGTCTGAACAGCGCCCTCAACCCCCTGGTTTACCTGCATGGAAATGAAGGCCTTCCCGCTCAGTTCAGACAACTGTTCCAGCAAGCTCGTCAGATGGTCAACCGTCAGCCTCTGTCTAACTCCAGCTCTACACCCACTGCAGAACTTGCTAGTGAAGTTTAACATTTTTGACTAGTTCTGTAATAATTGTGTTTCTCTGTAATACACAGTTGAAGTAAGAACCAAACCTTTGTGTTTACAAAAACAATAAACTTTCACCCATCCTACAATTTGGATTTTTGTGTCTGGCAGATTGCTGTATAGTCATGCACAGAGTGCAGCATACAAATAGTTTACAACAATCATAAAGGTACCAAAATTAAGGCTTAATTGTTCTGTTGGTGTCACACAAAGCATCAAAATAGAAGTTTTAAGGGCTGTGGGAATTATGTGTACAAAAACTATGTTTTAAATCATCTTCAAGATTTTGTAGTACTCTTTTATTCACTAAGTTAGAAATTCTCTTTTCTCAGAGGTCAGGCTCAGCTACAGAGCAGCAGCCCTGGAGCTGACAGGAATTCAGTGTCTTGCTCAAGGACAGTGAGGTTCAAAACAAAGTCTGAGAATAATTCAGCTCTAAAGCCAACAATACAGCTGAGTAAAAGCTCTGTAGAATAGAATGGACTTCCACAACAGCACTAACAACATTTAAACCTAAAGTATACTGGAGCCACTTCTTAAACTGATAGTAGTTGGTGAGTACCGTTATTTATGCTACCTGGCTATTAGTGATGGAGTAACTTGACTACAGACCTGTATATACAGTATGCTGATAGCTCTGGTTAGTTATGGTTAGGTAACTACTAACCTGAGAGGATAACGATAACTGACAGCTCTCATCTGCACACAAAGCTTTTCAGTAAAACTTAGCCATATATCCATAATCTGCTATTTACTTTGCCTCTAAATGAATCGTTATGTGAAGAGTCTTTTATAGTTTTGCATTAAGGAAAAAAGCTCAAATAATAGTTACAGAATGTTAAAGAACAAGCCCAAAGTTAAAGTATTAAATTCATGTGCTCTCTCACCTCTACTTGTACACACAGAGAATCCATGGCATTTGCAGGCATGAAATTACTGAATAAATGTCTTTAATGAATTTCTATATTATCAACATGTAAGACAATATTATTCTACCACAGCATACAATTTTGATACTTTCTTAATTTGAATTAAGTATACAATTTGTTTCTTCCTGTCTTCCTAGTGGGTGTATAGCTGATTTTCTCCTCAGTTAGCAGAAGTCTTGACAGAGATCATCCTCTACCTACTCAGACTACCGACTTGAGAGCTCAATAAAGCTTTGAATATTGAGCTGTTTGATTCATTTTTCTTTTATGACTAATGTAACTAAGAAAATAATCATTACAATAATCCAAAAAATAGTCAACAGATTAATTGATTACCAAAATGATCATCATTAGTTGCAGCCCAAAGAGTTTGTTTACCACTGCTTTGTATTATGCCACTCTTATCGACAGTCTCAAGTTTCATTTTACATCAAGTTATCTATTTACTCATACTTGGACTTTCTCCTCCCCATTAAACCTCTAATCAGGCATCTACAGGAAACCCAAACTAACATCACCACAAGCAAAGCACATGCTACAAGGACTACTATCACATCTAGACAGTGATAAGCATACCATGGCAACTTATATGACTCAGTGCGCAGATGTGCTGCACCCTTGTGCCTCATAACATACTCCAACCAGAAGGTGGCACTGTCCATGGGCTTTAGTGGTGTGTCGTGATGAAGCCGTGACAGTCTGTGCATATTCTCTCTGTAGCGCTTCTGTGGGTCCAGAATATTCCTCAGCATACGGGTCAGCGACTCAACCTCCAAGGTAGTCACTTCAACGATCTCTCCCACTCCCCGGGCCTTCAAACGCACCATGTTGTCAAACTGGTCAAAGATGAGAGGTATGCCCAGAACCGGGACTCCATGGTAGATGGCCTCGTAAATGCCGTTAGTACCCCCGTGAGTGACAAAAACCCTGGTTTTAGGGTGACCCAGTAGGTCATTTTGAGGCAGCCATTTAACCAGCAGGGTGTTGTTACCCAGAGTGGGGGGTCTTTGTCCCAGGTGTCTCCACACCACCTTCTGAGGGAGGCGGGCAAACGCGGAGGCGATGACCTCTGATAGCTCAGGGCCGAGGTCACCGAGCAGGGTCCCCAGAGACATGACGACCACCCCGTGTTCACCAGAACTCTGCACAAACTCCTCTAATTCTGATGGGAGAGGCTTGGAGGGACTGCAGTGGAACCCTCCTGTGTACACCACATTGGGCATGGTGGGGCGAGGGAACTCGAATATGAAGTCAATCCGCATTAGCCAGAGGTCAGCTCCCTGGATGAGAGACATGACGTTGACGTCGTGGTCAAAATAACGATCACAGACGGCCTGGTAGGGAGGATTTGAGACAAAGTGATACATGTAAACGAGTATGCCATGACAGAAGATGTTATTGATTCTTTGAAAGAAGTCCATACTGTCAGAGTTATGAGAGAACAGTTGAGGGATGTAGGACACAGGTGAGGGAGCGATGGCAAAGTGTCCCTCTCCATTGAGAAGCCAGCGCACATTGAGAACCAAGGGTAGCTGGAGATAGTGCGCCAACAACACTCCCACTGGAAACACAGGGTCAGTCAGAACGAGATCATACTCAGTCTCCTTCAGCTCATTTGTCAATGTCTTATTCTCAAAAATGGTGGTGATCATATCTGTCATGGCCTTATGGTTCTGCCCTAACATGCTGAAAAGATTCCTATAGAAGGCTAGGAACGCCCACGGTGAGCCTTCACTCCGTCGGATCTCTATTGACCTCTTCAAGAAAGAGGTCATGAATGTCTGGCTCTCTAAGTTCTGGGGCTGCTCCAGCGGGATGGTGATGGAGGTGTAGTGGGGCGACTGCTCTGAAACGTACCAGCTGGTGGAGGTACGTAGCACGGTGATTTGATGGCCCCGAGAATGAAGCGCCTCCACCAGAAGTTTCATGGTTAGCCAATGGCTCCCATCCACCGGGAGGACCAGCACTTTTCCACCATCACAACTGGAGGACAGAGCTGCTAAGAACAGTAGCATGGATGCCAGGGCTGGATACGACCCCATCACTGTGTAGGAGACAGAAAACACACTGACACTACTTCTAACAAATAACTCTGCAAGACATACAATATGTTAAGTACAGAAGAGAATTAGGGCCACATGTGAAAAAACTTATTTGAGCTCTGACAATAGAGTCTGAGTTTAAAGTCAGAATTCTGAGAAAAAGTCAGAATTTTGAGAATAAAGTCAGAACCTCAGAATTCTGAGAATATTCTCATACTTTTGACCAGTGGCGTAGTCAGGATTTTATGACTAAGTGGCCAAACAGAATTTGTTGGTGGCCTGCAATAATATTAAAATGTAGGCCATAAGATCTAATTACGTTGGTTTGAATGAACAGTGAATGTCCTCTGTGTAATAACATTGTAGTTTGACCCTTGTAAGTAATACATACCCTGACACATTAATAGCCAAATCACACATATTTTGCAATTCCACATTTATTATTTAACATTGGGTCACAGAAAAGGTCTACCTGCTAGAGTTGAACATCAAAGCATTGCAAGTCTCTCAGGTAGTAGGCCTACACCTTATTGCAACTGCAAGTAATTTATTTCTCATGGTAGAGGAATAATAATAAAGTACAGCTTTCCTTCTAGGAATGACAGTGTTTTATGTAGTTGTGTGTTCCTTTCAACTAACAGCACTGATATTATGGTTCCTAGTCATTTCATGTTGTGGTGCGCCGGCCCTTTAAGAGTCTGTTTGGTGTTTTTCCACCTCACGCACTGTTACAACTCCAGATTTACTGTGGAAACAACAGTAACATTAAATACACACAAAAGACAGTACAGTGTCTGGTTCATCTCCAAAACAGTATTTGCCATGGGACCGCGTTAGTTTCAAGCCATGGAGGTATTATATAATCAGGCCCTGTTGTAGCTAACTAGCTAAATTAGTAAGATTGGAAGTTTAGCAACCAAACTGCCGTACTATTTTAAGAATCGAGAAATAAATGAAAATATGGTGTTGTAATAATATCAGGGTAAGATTACAAACTTACAGGCATGTAGGAGACGGATGCAAAGATTGTTAACTACTTTGTCTGTACAGTAGGCTACTGTGACTTGGGCCTGTGGCGGTGAAGTTTGAAAACTGTCAGCTGCAGGCTTTTCAAAATAAAAGTGCGGCAGTTAAGTTTTCAGTGCGGAGGCAAAATAATTCACAATCTCACCTTTTATTTTTCCGAGGGGTACATTTTAAACGTCTTTCAATATTGCAGACGACATGGCCTCCGTCCCCCGGACTTCATAGCAGAAGATTTAGGAGTCATAATGAAAAGCTGGCTGGCCATGTAGGCCGCCTTCGCCAAAGTAGACACTTTTAATTTTTTGAGAAGAACAACCTTCCACTGCGGACACACATTTGTAGATCATGATTTTAGTGCCCATTTACACTATGCATGTTTTCCTATACATCAACATAGCTGTTGTTTGCAGTTTGATTTAATTGCAGGTCTCTGTTTTTCTATGAAGTTGGTCCTCATTGTGACCCTACCCACCTCCTCTTCAGATGTTTGCAACACACATCTGGAGCAATTCTTTGACTTATATGTTTAGTCTAAGCAGTAGGCATTTTGTCTGTTTTTCTGTAACTGTTTAGTAATATTCAGCACTAATTAACAAAATCAAAGTCCTTACATTTGTTGAATAAAAACGAGTCTGACTCTGACTCTCATTATGCTACTAATCTAATAATTTAGAATGAGTAATGATAGATTTCTGCTTAAAATATCCATCACAGCTCGACTTCTACATTTTTTATTGTATTTAATTAAGTGGAAAACACTAATTTAGACTCAAATTAAAGCAGCAGTGACTGAAACATTGCAATGTGCAGATTAAAATCTATGTTTCATCAGATCTGAGGCAGCTACCCTTTGACATCAAATGATTTTCCCTGTCAGCAGATATTCATCTGAAATGTAGGGCACAGCCGCAGCGCGTGCCAAATGTTTTCCACAGAATACAGCTAAACCAGAGCCTATAACAACTTGTTTAGCTGTAGCCTAGATTCAGTTTGAAATCACACCACATCTGAAGAGAAGCATGAAAGTAAAACTAAAATGATCAAGTTAAAATCATTAAATTTATTATTAATTATTATAATTGAATTAAAAAAAAAAGTTAATCATAGCATCACTTCTTTCCTATGGCAGATGAACATCAGAAATGTGTGTTTTTACAATAATCAAGAAATGCTGCCTTTTAAAAATATTAGGGAAAATGTCACTAAACAATGTTTAGATATAAACCATATTACCCATAAAAAGAAAATGATGAACACATAGAAGAATCTGCACGCTGACTTGATAGTGAAATAGATTCTCACCTCAGGTCTTCAGAGCCTCAGAGATTGAGAGTAGAAAATCCAGTGTCTGAATATTATGTAAGACTCCTGATCAACCCCTGGTTGACATGAGAGTGAATGTATAACTCAGGCTGCCCCTGATTCAACTGGACCACTCCACCTGGTTATCCAATCAAAATGTAGACAAAGGTCCATGCATGCATTGCTGCTCTAGGAAAGCTGTTTTCTCTTTAAAATGAGCCAAATATGCTTGTTTTGGTTCTGTGCCCTCTTCCTCTAATGAAATACTAGGCTGCAGAACTTCCTCAAGAGCTAAAAATGAATGTCTGGGTTTTGGGGTGTCAGAGTGTTAGACAGTGGAATATTGAGGTGGTAGTTAGGTAATTGATCTGACGCAGCCAAACCAAACTATAAGGTAGCCACTGCTCTCTCCATAACCAGTGCACAGCAAATTGACACATTTATGGATTTAACTGGACGTTCTGGTGCAGGCCCCACATCAAGAATGTCTCTTTGGTATTGTTGAGGAAATCACTCAGAATCATTTTAGGAGTTTGCTGGAGTGGAGTGTTTAATAGTATACTAGGGTCTGGGTCTGAGATAGTACAGAACAATGGAACAGGGAAGTAATTTATGCAGTGGACCAAAATTGTTGTAGCCAACTGGTATGCAAACTAAGTTGTAGTAACAATGGGGAGTTCCAGGCTACTCTGCAGTCAAGGAACAGTTTGACAAAGGATGATAGAATCAGAAGGTGATAGGATGTTTCTCCCAGACAGAACTTAATTATCTGCAGTTTCAATGGGCTTCAAAGTCTTTTGATTAACACAGGACAGGACATAACAATACAGTATGCTTATTTTCAAGGTGTCTCTGAAGGTGCCTCGTTGTCTGAGGTTGTTTGCTTCACTATCGATGCTCAAACAATTCTTCATCTTCAACAGTATGTTAGTCGCCCCTCCGGACCACAGCTGCAGGCAGCAGAAATGTCGTGCCTGTCCTGAAGACCTTACTGTACTCTCACCACCTCTGGTTGCCTAATACATGATCTGTCAATCATTTGAATTTAATCATTAACAACATTGCATACCTAAGTCTACTTCTCCCATCGTCAATGTAGTATCTTTAAACATGATAGGGACTGTGCTGTAGGCCTGTATCTTGGCATGTGTGCTGAAAATACAGTAGAGTGTCCATGGAACACAGCATCATTTCCTGTCATCAAAATATCTGCAAGACCCTTGGGTTTTGACCCCAAATTTTAAACCCTCCCTACTTCTTATGTAAAGTCTACTCTATTGCATGTTCCATGGAGTCTAAACACACACCACGCAGCCAACAACAGGGCCGGGCTGCTGACGCTTCACTGCAGTTCATTACACTTCACACACGTGTGCACGATGAGTGATAAGTGGTGTGGCAGGATAAAGTTGCCACCCCACCCCCCACCCCCACCCCACCTTACCTTTTTAGCGACCTTTGCTCTTGTTATGATCCGCCCCCTTAGTGCTGCTTCTCCCTCGCCATGTGTGTAAGTTGTGAACTCTGGCCCTGGCAAACACTAAAGGACAAGCCCAGTCTGCTGCTATCATATGTCCATGTGTCGTGAAAAGAGAGGGGTCGGGCAGGGAGGGGGGGTGGGTTGAGAATACTTTGGCAGAGGGGTTTAGTTACTTTAATAACAGCATCAGTTCTGTAGCTACTGGACACGTAGTCCTCGGAGTCGGGTGGACGGTCTTCAGATGGTCTACTGGTCGGTTCATTGGAATACTGGAGAGAATGGAGCTGCCCCAGTTGGAACATGTGAGGCGCCGCAGGTGTGACAGTGCAGGTGAGATCACTAAGTGTACTGAGTGTACCAACTAAGTTATAAGGAAACTTTACTGTAATATGTTTCTACCGTACATCTAATATGTGATACGTTACAGGACATAGGCCTAGGCTCATGTTGTCAAGGGAGAGCTACACAGACAAGTTGTCAAAGGATTGAGTGCTACACAGAAAACAACGGTCCATGTGTTGTTTTCAACGTAATGCTGTGCTTTATGCAGCAGCGAAGTCGTTTCACAGTGCCACATTTTGAGTGGCATTGTTGCACAAGTAGCTGGTATGGTATATACAGGAAATGACTTAGGATAACAGACCGCACTGGGTTGTCTGTTGTGTAATAGACAAAGTTAGTTCTCTATCTCCCTCCTTGTGGGTTTTACCCAAGCGTGCCCATGTCTGAAGTTAACAAATGCTTTGCACGACACAAGTTATTGAAGTTTGTAAGCGGTAACAATGGTGAGTGACTTTATGGGACAGTGAGTGAGCCAGGTGCCCTGCCCAGGTCCTGCAACTCACCTCATATGAAGACAGATGGCATATATTTACACTTCAGCAATCTGGAACCTGATCACTGCAGCCTGAGACACACCTCACCTCTGAAGAAGTCTTGATCAAGAATAAACCAGTTGCTTGTGTTTAGTGGAATTTACTCATGTGCTTTACTTCATATTCCTTGCAACATTCTTCTGCTTTTTAGTGTGTGTGTGTGTGTGTGTGTGTGTGTGTGTGTGTGCGTGCATGCGTGCGTGCGTGCGTGCGTGAGGGAGATAGAGGGAGAGGGAAAGCCCAAACTCTATATCCCCTTAGCCCTTGTTTGGGAGGGCAGGCTCAATTCCTGCCAGAGCAAACCCCCAACAGGATAGTATGTACCCTCTCTCAATAATGGGGCTTAGCCCAAAACAGAAACACTGGCCATTAGTGGCTAGCATAAACACTGGCCAAGATGGGATTTGCCACTTAGACTTTGAACATGGGCCAGAAATACGGTAAATGATGTGCCCTGTACATAGTTAATGGAATAAGTGACATTTGGTATGAGTTCTGAGATCTGACACTTTGATACAGACTGTCCAGTGGCATTATGTCATCAGTGACCCTTTCCTTCAGGGTCAGGGCTGGAGCCATGAGACTGTCAGAGCCATTGGTCTATTAGAAAGTGGCCAAAATTTCTAAAGTTTATTTGAAAATAAGACATTTATTGAAAACTCTTTCTAAATTTTCATGTCTCACACACATCATTCACAGCTACACGCTATGGGACTGGTTACATTCCCAGCTACATTCATTGGCTACATTCACAGCACAACACAGCAAATTTCCTGTGTTAATATGTGTTGATTAGTTGGAGTTGACACGTGTTGAATGCAGAGTTGTGTGCCCACTCAAAGGCTTTGGGGCAGCTGTTCAAAACTATCAAAAGTGTTAAATTAACTCTGATCCGAGTGGACTTCTATAAACACTGGCATACACTCTAAGACTTAAATATCACCCAGTGTCACCCAGTTTCTCTACAATGACTGTGCTTATTGAAACATAAATTCTATAAACACAGCAAATTATGATACCAAATTACAGAACCATAGCTGCTGTCATAGACTTACTGTACAGAATACAGAAAACTATAGCCTACATTAACCTTAAGGAGTGTAACTGCCCCCTTGTGGCAAAAGCGAGGAAGCCCTACTGTACATGTGATAAACTAACTGCAGTACTAACTGTGCTCATCTGAATTCATTAAAAGTTCCCACTGTTGCTATAACTGTCCCAGAGGAATCTGTCGTTCTTGCCACTGACTTACACTTGAGTTCCCAGGCCTGCCACCAGAACAGATGTACAGCACGGTGGATTTGGATGCTTCCCTGCTGTCTGACATCACCGGACAGATTTGGGCTAACTCCGGGGCAGCTCCCCTCAGGCCTTTCTAATCGGGAAACAGACGGAGAGGCAGACAAGCAGCATGGCCAGAGGTCCCCCCCCCCCCCCCCCCTCTCTCCCTCCCTCCCTCCCCTCCTGCCTACCAAGTCCTTCTCCTTAGCAACAGTCAGCTGACCTACGTAGAGTTCAATGAAGCACACACACACACACATACACACACAGATACGGCTGTGTGCCTCCCTTGTTCACACTCAATCCTCTGTGCAAAGGGAGTGGGACAGCGTCTGCCATCCTGGCCTCATGGCTCTCACCATCGACACGTCCACAGAGCAGAAAACACTCACGCAGACCGCACTGCTCAAGATCTGGGTGCCATGGATGGGCTACAACATGAACCGCCGGAGGGGATGTAAGTGACATGAAAAGCCGACCCAGCTTGGATAGAACAGGTTCAAGATGCGTTACCTGTCTCTCCTCCTACTGTCTGCTTCTGTTTCAACTCAATTCTTGTTTCTACTACTTTGGATTACCTCTCCTTGTGATACAGCAGTCATGTCACTCATCTGTCTCACACTGGGCTGTGCTGGATCTTGACCATGGATCCCCCACCTCCTGTTGGTGTGTGACTGAGCTCGGTCCTGCTTGGGGAAGCAGGTAGGCAGGCAGCTGTGTGAGGGAGACAGAGAAGTCGGCCATGCGATTAGGGCCAGGCAGGTCAGAGCTGGCTCTCTGCTCTGCGACTGACACGGTCCTTTGAGCAGTTTTGCTGATGCGGCATACTCCATTCATACTGGGAGGGCCTGGAGGCTGCTTCTCTCCCTCTGCCTGTATAGAGACACATGGGCCATCCGGGCACTTGTGGGGTACAGCTAACTGGCCCCCTTAATGCCTGTTGACAGCAGAGACAGACATGCATGCAAAAGTTAACATGGCTAACATCATGACAGGCTAACCAAAACACAAAGATGTTTAGATTTGGTCATCTCTCCTGTCAGATGAAGATTTTAGTTTGTTTTTTCTTCACTGAAGCTTCATTAAATAATCGTGAGTTGTGAATCTCAGACAGAGCCTTAGATCCGTCCCATAAGAATAATGCTGTCACAGTTATAGAGGAAACATTATTGCTCTATACAGCTGTTTTGTGATGAGCAGATTTGTAACCATCTGCACGGAAAAGACATTTTAGCACGCTCGGGCAAAGGCTATCTTTCTGCAGATTAGGAGGAAGTGTCATGTTGTTGTGGTTGTCAGCCATATGGCTCGGTACACTGTGCTGCTCTGGTTGTCTCCAAAGTGTTGGCTACCTGAGGAGGGGCAGCATCTGGTCAGTTTAAGTTATTCCTCAATTCCTCAGTGATGTGTTTTTGTTATTTGTGTTATATTTGAAAAAGGACCATTCATTCATCATTTTAATTCCTTTATGTGTTTATTTGTTGTTGTTTGCTGGTCGGTTGGATTGTTTTCTGTGTCACCTGAAGTGCTGCCAAAGACTGGCAGATTAGTCATGTGATACTACGCTGGTTTACAGACATTTGAGCCGCACCTTGGAGCTCATGCTCTCTCTCTCTTAATGAGGATTACCTTGGCAGCCAGGTGCACACACATGCTCAGAGACACATACACACACACACACACACACACACACACACACACACACACACACGCACAGAGTAACATACACCCACACAGAGACGCACACATGGCACAGTAGTTACCTCCCAGAGTTTAGAGAAAGATTACAATGCATTTCACATTACATTGTTGTGTGTGTATAAGTGTGTAGATCTCCATTGCTTTTTACATTTGGACATTTGGCTGATGCTCTTATGCAGAGTGACCTGCCATAAGCGGAACAGTAGAAAAAGCTTAATTTCCAACATCGCCAACATTCACATACTGTGACAATCGATTGCTTTATGTTTTTGTGTGTTTGTTTTCATCATAGCCTCAGTGCCTCAGTTCTGCAATTCCCCTACAATGCTTGTGATGGTGGGACTGCCGGCCAGAGGGAAGACATACATCTCCAAGAAGCTCACTCGGTACCTGAACTGGATCGGGGTTCCTACAAAAAGTCAGTTTTCAAAGTGAATCCCTCTTATTCTATACATGAATGTATAAAAGTGACCAGGCGTTGAATCTATTTTAATGTTACAGTTGAACTTTGGTGAATTTTATGAGATTTTTCCTTGCCTTAATAAGGAGCTTTTATTTACCCCCTCTGTTTCCCAATCCCCCCAGTGTTTAACGTGGGTCAGTACCGCAGGGAGGCCGTCCAGATCTATAAAAACTTTGAGTTCTTTAAACCTGATAATGAAGAGGCCATGAGGATCCGCAAGTAAGAAATGAGCAGACTTGGCCGTTTGAGCTTTATTCTCTCATGTTTTGTACTGTTTGCTCCTTTCTCTATGTGACTGTACCTTCTCTCTCTCTCAGGGCCTGTGCAGCCGCTGCCCTCAAAGATGTAGCTGCCTACTTCACAAGGGAAAAGGGACAAGTAGCCGTGAGTAAGAGGACAACTGAAACTGTCCATCTAATCCCAATAAAATACATTAAACATTTATTTATTTTGTTTACCTAGTTTACTTATCTTTTATTTAGTCAGGTAGTCTCATTGAGATCAAGATCTATTTTTCAAGAGAGAGACATTAGAAGGGCATCTTGCTGGCTCAGTTGGCTAAAGCGCACACCATGTAACTCTGACACTGTGGGTGTGAATCTGGCTTAGGACCTTTGTTGCATGTCATCCCTCTCTCTCCTATCTAACTAACCAGTCTTGTGATCTGGGACCATAATAATTGTTTTTTTATAAAGAGATGTGAGGTAGAGCCTTAAATCGATCTCCTGTAATAAGACACAAGACACTGCGGTAAACTGCATTCAATGGCTTCGAAGTAGAAGGTGCAGCATGTAAATACAAATACATACTCTGGATTATACAAGGGCTTTTCTATTTTCAAAGGAGAAGCATATTTTGTTCAAGCATATTTTATCATTTCATCATCAGTTTTTGAGTAAGGTGCTCCACATGGGTCTTGAATTAAAGTCTATCATCTTGCCATATTGCAAGGTATTTGTATGATTGTACAAGTTCAATTTATTGCATGGATACCAACATTAGTAGTACTAGTGAAAGTCCTAGTGAATAACATATATTTTGATTTATAATATCATATAGCATGACTATGGAATAACCTGCTATAAAAAAAAGTATAATACCATGCCAACAGTAGTACAGGTATATCAATTCATACACCTGATTGTTAAAAAAACACATTATAAAAAATTTGAATGTCCTGTATCTCCCCATGTCATAAGAATGCATTAATGCTAACACTTATCTTATGTCCTATCAAGGTATTTGATGCTACCAACACCACCAGGGAGAGGAGGGCCGTCATAATCAGTTTTGCCAAGGAGAGAGGCTACAAGGCAAGTACAGGTCTATGTTACTTAACCCACAGTGATGCTTCAGGACATTAACAGGAACAGGAACACTACCCGGTTACATGAGGAAAATAGAATATAATAGAATAATAGAATAGAATACAATAGAATAGAAGTTTATCTTTTTGTTCAAATTTCGTTCTATATCATCTTATACATAGGTGTTCTTTGTGGAATCGATCTGTGACGACCCCGACATCATTGCAGAGAATATCAAGGTGAGAGCAACCTTCAAACTTCTTCTGAGTTACTCATATGGTTACATACAGTACAATTGTAAATCATTTACATCTTTTAAAATGTATGTTCCTTCCAGTGTCCACATCCCTATTTATGTCACATCCTGTCAACCCCCCTATTAAGAGCCCAGTCCATCAATTTCAGAGAGAAAAATACAATGAAATAAAATCCAGATCCACATCAAAAGCCAGGAGTGGGGTGATAGTAGCAGGATTATCAGTATTTATTTCTGATATTTAGAGAGGTTGTGATGGAGTATTCCGAATTACATACTGAGGCTGACTTTCCTTTCTAGCAAGTGAAATTTGGGAGTCCAGATTACATGGATCGCGACACAGATGAAGCCATGCAAGACTTCATCCAGCGCATTGAGTGTTACAAGGCAACCTACGTGCCAATAGATGACGAGAAAGACAGGTACTGACCCATGATGCTTTTCTTCATTTGAAACTTACAGAACTGTTTTTCCATTTCTCACAAATTTGTTTTCCCCAACGTTAAACTTGGAACAGGAACTTATCCTACATCAAGATCTTCAACGTGGGCAGTAGATACCTGGTGAACCGGGTGCAGGACCACATCCAGAGCAGGATAGTCTACTACCTGATGAACATCCACGTCACACCGCGCTCCATCTACCTGAGCCGCCACGGAGAGAGCGAACTCAACCTCTTAGGCCGCATCGGTGGAGATTCAGGCCTCTCCCCTCGGGGTCAGAAGGTGAGTGAAGCACACAATAGAGAAAGAGTTCATTATATACAGATTAAGGTTCCTTGAAGCAATCTGTGAAATCAACTTAAATTCAAAAAGCCATACCATAATTATCAGTGCAAATCTGGTATACAGAGACAAAATACAGAATTGAGTAATTTAATTCATAATGCAAATGATACCCATTTTCTCCAGTATGCCAATGCGCTGGCGACCTTCATCAAGAGTCAGAAAATCAGTGACCTGAAGGTGTGGACCAGCCACATGAAGAGGACCATCCAGACTGCAGAGGCTGTGGGAATCCAGTATGAACAGTGGAAGGCCCTCAATGAGATAGACGCTGTAAGTTTATATGCAGCTCTCCATTTAAAACATAATGGAGTCCTTCAGATGAACCATTTAACTCTAATTTTAGATTTTCAGATGATGTTTTCACATGTCGGTAGGTTGGAGCGGTCTGTGTGTTCACAGCTGAATGCAGTAGAGGTTGTGTACTTTGAGGTGTGCAGCATATATAGTGTAGAGAACGTAGAGCATTCACACTCATAAAGGATTTGGATTGACTGTGCAGCTGTAAAGCACATTTGCTGCTCAATAAGAATTCAAAATGGGTTTCTGGTTCTTCGCATGAGTGCATATGTGCAGTACTTTGGAAGCACTAATTGAAATTTGGGTTGAAAATAAACATCCTCTAGATCAAAGGAACCCATCCGCTCACGGTGCTGTTAATGTTCTTCATGTTACTTTTCCTCACTAAGGGTGTGTGTGAGGAACTAACCTACGAGGAGATTCAGGAGAATTTCCCAGAAGAGTTTGCACTGAGAGACCAGGACAAGTATCGTTATCGTTACCCCAAGGGTGAGGTAGGAGCTCTGCTGAACTTACTCACTGCATATTCACTGCTTCCTATTGTGATCCGGTGAATGGCCAAAAGAGCTGATAGCTTTATACATGTGCTTGTCAATAAGTTGTATGTTTCTGTCATGGAATGTGCATTTTTTGAATGATTTTTACGACTGAGGAGGTAGGATAGAGTGAATTGAGTTGAATATTTAATTCTTTCTCTAACCCAGTCCTATGAGGACCTTGTCCACCGTCTGGAGCCGGTCATCATGGAGCTGGAGAGGCAGGAGAACGTTCTGGTTGTCTGTCACCAAGCTGTGATGCGCTGCCTGCTGGCCTACTTTCTAGACAAACCTGCAGGTACAGAAAACAGTTCGACCTCTGCATGGATTGGCTTATTTCCCACTTGTACTGACACCTTTACTTAAAGTTTTTTTTCCTTCAACCATCTCCTTTTCCCCTCTGAAGACGAGCTGCCTTATCTAAGATGCCCCCTTCACACTGTGCTCAAACTCACACCAGTAGCCTATGGTAGGTGGTTGATGCTTACAAAGTGTGTGAAACATCCAAACTCTGTTTGAAAACCTTTCCCTGAGGCTTTTGCTCTCTCGCCATTTTGCAGGGTGTAAAGTTGAGCCGTGTTTCCTCAATATTGAAGCAGTCAACACACACAGAGAAAGGCCTGTGGTAAGTTTCCACATAATAAATACTTAGCTTATCCAGCCATTGGTCTGTGGAACATTACATACCATCAGATGGCTTGCAATAATGTGTTGTCATTTGTATACAATGCCATTGTATGTAATGTGCAATGAATATGTAGTAGTGAAGAACAACTGAGTTCTATTTCAAAAAGTTCTATATGTATTTGCTGAAGGTATCATTCAATATTTGTAAAATAGTGTAAGTCCGTAAAAGTGGTATCATTTTGTCAGCCAATAACTTGCATTACTAGTCTTAAAAAAATCTGTCAATTTTGTACTGTCATTCATGTGGGAGGGTATCACTTGTTTCCAAATGGAAATTGTGGAATTAAACCCTTCATTTGTAAAATAAAAAAAAAAAATAAAATAAAAAAAAATAGAACATTCAAAAACAATAAAATAAAATTACCCCCCTCTCAGTATTTAAATGGGATCTGAGTATTTGTGTTGCTGTTGTTGCAGAATGTTGATGTGGACAGAGACCCAGAGGACGCCCTGCTGACTGTTCCTGATCACATATAGAGGCTGTTTGGGAGACATGGACTCTAATTATATGAAGTTGGATGCAACGCTACGTACTGGTTAACTTCAACTTCAAGTAATATTAGAAATGCACTCCAGTTTATACTTTATTGTGTGAAAACGGAAGGGCAGGATGGGTTTAAGGCAGGAGAAGACAAGGGAGAAACTGGACTAACCAAACCTGCCTATACATATATGTGAAAACATCACTACTAAAGAGCATGGACTCCCCCTGGTGTAAAAGCACACAACCTAAACCTGATGCAGGAGGTTGTGTTTCTGACATGTCTATGAAATGTTCCTTTGTCTGTTATCATCTGACCACGGTTTGTTTTTCAAAGTGTCACATTGTTTGACAATGATTTAGAAAAAAATGAATGTGCTGTGCATTCAGTTTGAGAGAAAAAGGGAAACATAAAAGGATGTGTCAAGGTTGTATATTACATGCATATGTAATTGTATTGGCAGCATAATGTGTTGTTGATCATCTAATTATCCTCTAGAGGTAGGAATCAGCACCATGGACAGAACCAAAACAAACAATAAATGGATACAAATACATTTTGTCACTTGGCTGTGACTGTAAAAACTGTGTAATGTGAGGTCCTGACTGATAGAACCAGCTATAACATGTTGTTGAGTACACTCAGAAAATAAACTTCACATTACAAATAGGCTAACAGACCTTTTTGTTTTGGCTTGGCAGGTCTATTGTGATGTTAGCCAACACACCCGTGGAGAAGCTTTTATATAGTATTATGGAAATAAAAATACATTTGACAAAAATGCTCCACCAGCAGACCAGTGTTCATCACCCCAGCAATGAGTCTTTGTTAAAGAATAGCCTACTGGAGGAAAACGAAGATTCACATTTGGAAATAATTCAAGATGTAGAATATAAGTCAGACAGAAGGACGCATTAAACACACTTACAAACACATGGAGAGAGAGAGATGGAGGGGGGATTTTTTTTAATTTTTTTTATATTTCATATAGTCGACATTCATGGGTTAATAATTCGTCATTTCTCATGCTGCCCGATGGCAGCAGTCCGCGAAATTTCCAGTAGCGTATGCATGAACACAAGCAAGGGGGCAGCTAGCTTGAACCCAGCGGGACAGCGGGAACTTTCTGACTGAACTTCACAGTTTTTGGCCATCCGATCACCACCTGCCAGAACACTTATCCTTGTATTGTGTGTGTGTTTTTTAAAATTTTTTATTTCAGTGCTTCCCAGCCGTTTACATTAAGCTGAGGGAGGGGAGAGACTGCCCCTTGCAAAAAATAACTTGTGTAAAATGTGAGGTTTTGCACCGCGTCCTGCACACGAGCTGCTTCACTCCCACTGACACCGTGAGAGCGCTGGGACTTGGCAGTTCACCTCATTTTGGAGCCTAAAAGCTGTATTATTATGGACAGGATGACTTTCAAGATTCAATGCATTTTATTTATCTTCACGTTGTATGTGCACGAGGGATTATCGGGGGAATATGAAGCACACCTTGGAGCAAAGACTGTTCTTCTACAGGTGAGGCTGATCTTTTGCAGTTTTGTGTGAAAAGTCTCTGAAAGGCTACAAGTTGTACAAGTTTTTGGAAACACCCCTTTCTTTATTGATGCATAAATGCATAGTTAAATAATAAAAAATAATAACTCAAGATAGATAGATAGCATGAAATATTTGGTATTACATATGGAATATGGTTTACTGAAAAATTTAAAAAGCTATGTTTCCCAAAGTGGGTTTCTCTGCATATGCAATACTAATACAGCTAAAACAGTGGCTCCACAGGTAAATCTGTATCATATAGTTCTATTTTTTACATAAATTATATGCTTTTTATGTTCCCCTATATACCATAGAATAGTTATAGGGTTTCCACCCTTAAAGTTATTTATTTATGTTAAATTCCCAGCAATGTCCAGGATATGTGGTAATGTATTGACACAGCAATGATTTGTGTGCAAAATTAACATTTGAAACCAAACGGTGCACCCTCACTGCCCCTGTGTACAGTGAAAGCATTTATTTCCAGTTCCACTTCCCTTCCATTCATGAATGGCTTTGATTCAGACTATTTTGACACAAAATCTTGACCCAACCCTCACACACAGATTGTGGAGATTACTTCAAAAAGGAGGCATTTTGTAACAAAATATAGTACTGGGTAACTATGGCGTTGTGTAGCACTGGATAAAGTCACTTTTGATGTCACATTCTCAACTTGTTCATCTTTGGTTTTTTTTTATCACTATGCACCATAGACTTACTTCACAAAAGCACTCAACACACATTTTACAAACTACCCAGCACTTGATTGACTTGCTGCCTTGTTTCCCTTCCAGAGAATAAAACGTCAGAGCAAACCAGCAAAGCCAGTGGTAAGTTTGTGGGGTTTCCTCCCATAAAATGTGTTAAATATTATCCCAAATCAGTAACATTCATGTATTGCGTGTAGCCCCTCATACCACAAGCCTTAGGGTAACAGCAGAGATCCTTCATTGTTTTACTTCTGTTAAATGAACTTACCATGTCCTGTGAAGCTTTTTTGATATCTGGAAAATGCGATGATTGCAGAAATGTGGACATGATAAATTCAATGTCATGCTACTGTATTTGCCAGTCATGCCATAATACATACAGAGCTAATGAACAGCTATGTACCTTGGTCTTGGTCCTAGCCTCTTGTACATTGTGAACTGAACAACAACTTTACAGGAAAATAACCACCATCCTGGTATCATCACTAACACTACAGAATACCTTGCCTCGAGCCTCTGGTTTGCTCCAGTCTTGCCTGTGCTGTAATTTCATGAACACATCATTCTTGCTGTACAAAGAACCCACAACTTTCCTAAATAGCGGCAAGGCGGAGGGCTGCTGCGCCCCTCGTCTCCTGGTCCTGCAGTAATGTGGCCAGAGCTGACCAGATTGGTCTCAGCAGGCGCCGGCATTACCCAAGTAAACAAGAGGAGGGGACAGATACCACGCAGAGAACTGCTTTGTGTTGTTTCGTTAACTTGTCAAGCCAAAGTCAGAGCGATGCCGGGCAAAACCGTGGTATGCCAATGAAAAAAAAAAAAAATTATGAGTGGGGTTTATGATGTGTTTTTCCTATGCCCCAGGATAGAACAGCGTGTTTAAGTAAGGATTCATGGCTTTCTCCTATGGCCAGAATTGAGAGAGAAGCGTTTATCCTGGGCCATAAGCTGTGATGTGTGTACACCTCCAGTGAGAATCATAGTAAAACGACAGGAAAAGGTGACAGTGGCAAGTAGCCAGGATTATGTGTACAGCACTTTATGGATGCACAACATTTGTACTGTAAAATGAGTTTCATTCGAGGGTAAAAACTCAACGAAAAGCCAAAAAGCCAGCCTCCCATGCATTCAGCAGAGCAGAACATCTTGATGAACTCACACACAAGTCTAATATTTCTTGTGCTTCTTCATGCTCACAGATGTTGGCAAAACTCTCCTAAGGCCATACGAATCTCATGTAAATCCTTAATTTAGGGTATTTCTCCTTTAACCTCTCTTTTGTGGATCTAAATGAATCAACCTTCTTAAAGTCATGTGTTTCTACATTAATTTGCTGTGTCACCAGCTGAAGGTGACAGACTACCATGTGAGGTGTTCGGTGGTGTCCCGCTACGCCCTCGCCACGGTCCAGAGCTCGGTGTGGAACCAGCTCCCCATCACCAAGGAGGCTGCCTTTGAAGTGGACCTGCCCTCCTCCGCTTTCATCTCCAACTTCACCATGTGAGTCCGTCCAGGATCATTAAGTGTTCCTCCGTCTCTGTCTGTCACTTACGCTGCGTATCAAATGTATGTCTACGTTTTTCTGTCTGTCTGTCTGTTTTTCTATTTCCTTCACTTTCAACCACTAACTTCACTATGCGAGCTGGGAAATGCACCCCAAGGCTCCCCCCGTCACCCACTGTCTCTTGTATGGCATTTGATCGCAGGTAGTGTGGACTTGTAATTGTATTAATGGCGCTCCCAGTTAAAGCATTCACACCCCCCGAGTCAAAAGTTAAAAGTCTTTTTGGCAATGAAATGGAACATTGGCACGCGGCAGAATAATATGTCCTTACTGGAAATTTTATTAAATAAAAGTAATGCGCTTGGTGATGGGCAAAATCCAGAAATAAAACTTCAGAGGAATTATGTCAGGAACTAAAATTCCGGTCCAGAGGAGGCACATAATTTGATTACTAAGAGGACTGGAAACCACTCTCCTTTAAAAATTGCTAAATATAAACAAAACAAATAAGTCAACATTGCAGGCCCAACAGCAAGCCTAGAGCTGGATTTGGGAGCGGAAGCAGGTCAGGAGGGGGGGAACCTTAGGCCAGATGAATACCAGGCTTTGTAAATAGAAGTCAGAAAGTTAATAGAGAAAATGACAGGAGTTTGCCCAGTCCCCCCTTTCTCCCCTGCACAGTTTACTGAGGCACCTTGCCAGTTTAGATATACTACACACACACACACGCATGCATTTCCACAAACGCTCTCATCCATGTGTGCAGATTTGAATTTTTCTAAGTGTGATTCTGGAGAATATACAGCTTTTTTACAACCTCTCAGTAACACATGCACGCAATTTCTCACATCTTTCTCTCTCTATCACTCTCACTCTATCTTTCACAGACACACACACACACACACCTCCACACACATATGGCCGCCTGCACATCACCAACTACCCAGCGGGGAAAAAAAAAAAAAAAAAAGAAAAGCTGTGGCAAATGTGTTTCGTTCGTTCTGTGGCATTTCTGTGTCTGAGACTAAGAAGCCTGTGTTCTGTGTGTCGGTCACTCATGTACAGCCGTTCCCTTTCCCTCTCAGCCAGCCACACATATAAATACAAGCACCTCCATTTTCCACTGGGCTCTCTCATGCCATTCTGCTCTGTGTCTCAAACAAGACCTGCTTCAAGCCTGCAGGTTTATTTTGGTTGGCCCTTGATGTTTTTCTATTTGGATATATTCATTCAAAGGACTTGACCTTAATTTAGCACCTTGTCACGTGACACCGGCAGTAACCAAAAATCTAGGAACTGTGCTGTGTGAATTGGATTACACCTTTGAGCCTCGGTTTTGGTTGGGATTTAGCTGGGTGTAGCACAGGGGTATTACCTTAGAACGTCATAGTGTTGCTAGATCTCTCTTCATTAATCATGTTTTCAGAGGGAAATTACCCCTTTCCACTCAACCCTCTTATGACCCCACCTCCCCTTCACATGCTATGAACTCCATCTGCAAACAAACATGATGCGTGTTTGTGAAGTGCTCTACAGCATATAGCCCAGCTTTGTGATGACTACTTGCGGTGCAAATATTAACCGTGAATGCAAGGAGCCAAATAAAGTAAATCATGCTTAACAACTCCATGCAGACCAGGCATGTTTCGGACTGTAACATAATCTGACTACTGTGAGTCACACAGAGAGTCATTTCTTCTTCCTCTTTCCTCTATCCCATCAGCACCTCCAATGGCAAGGTGTACGTGGCCCAGGTGAAGGAAAGAGCTGCTGCCAGGAAAATTTACGACGCTGCTAAGAAGCAAGGGAAAACAGCCGGCCTTGTCGCTACCAAGTCAGTCCCAGGAAGTATTTTATACAGAATTTAGAATGTCATTTTAGAATTTATTTGGGTAATTTGCAAAGCAACAGTATGCTGCAAGTTTTTCTACCACTACTACAGTATGTAAGACTAGACCGACATCCAATCCAACATTGTGTGCTTTTCTTCCCCTCTGCTCTGCTGTGTTCCAGAGAAAGGGAGATTGAGAAGTTCCGCGTGGCAGTGAGTGTGCCATCGGGGGCGCGGATGTCCTTCTCCCTGTCCTATGAGGAGCTGTTACCTCGTCGACTCGGCCGCTATGAGCTCAGTTTGGGTCTGAGGCCGGGACAGCCTGTCCACAACCTCACGTTAGATGTCACTATAGCAGAGAGGACGGGCATCAGTTTCATCAAGGTCCTTCCGCTCAAGACTAGCCGACTGCTCTCCAACACTGTCCATGGTAAAAATTGACAGAGTGATTAATCGTCAAGACTTAGTGGAGTAGGTTTGTCTCAGTTGTTATTATGTGTATTTGAATTCATAGTATGAGATCATTTTAATATCAACAACTATGTAACAACAGCTAGCTGCTGGTGTGTCAGCTCCAACCTTATCTTATATAAGTGATACTCTGCAAGGTCCTTGTTTTTTTTTAATTTATTTTGGTGACATCTTTGAGTGTTCACTGCTGTGGTTTCTGCATTTCACCTGTCAATCAAACAGTGTGTCTAGTACTGTCTTTTTCCTTGGATTTTCTGTTGATGCAGTTTGAGTTTCTGTAGGTGGTGCTCTTTTCTTTGTCTGTTCAGCCATGGTGGTTACCACTGCTCATGCTAACTACCCAGTTCTTCTTCTATTTATTCCAAACAAACTAGAAATGTAAAACACATCACTTCCTGTGCAGCGGAAGACCTATCAGGCACCAGGTGTTTAGAACAGCAAATAGAAAAGCTTTCATGACCTGGGTACATGTAGAATCACTATTGTATTATGTTAATCGCCAATAGAGAGTAGCAAAACGGACATTTCCATATGAAAATGTTGCAGATTATTACTTTAACTCATTGTTGATTGCTACTACATGGGAATGACTGACAAGTTTACCCTCTTGCCATGCTTCCCTGCAGGTGAAGCTGACGCCCCTGCCTCTACTCATGTAGAGCGGAACGCTGGCTACGGCCGAGTACGCTACAACCCGACTCTACAGCAGCAGAACAGCGTCTCCTCCAAGGGTCTCAACGCAGACTTCATCATCCAGTACGATGTGGACCTCAGAGACCTCATGGGTGATGTCCAGGTCAGCAGCACCTGTTCATTCCTGGCTCATAGCTTGTCAAATACACGAGTGTACATGCAGCAACACAGCATAAAAATGTGTTCTTGGTGATAACAAGGTTGTCTTATACCTTCTCTCTTTGTCTCGTTTTCTCTCCCTCTCCCAGGTGTATGATGGATACTTTGTGCATTACTTTGCACCCAGAGGGCTTCCTGTGGTTCCCAAGGATGTCATTTTTGTCATTGATGTCAGTGGCTCCATGATAGGCACCAAGATAAAACAGGTAAAGTGGGAAGACACCCTGTACAAAAAGTCACTTAGGGAATCTCTTTGGCCACAGCTACAACAAGGGGGCAAGAGGGGTAAGAATAGAAACATATAGGACATGCTTTGCTAAAGATAATTTTGGGTTTATGTCAATAATTCTGCTGAGGACAACAATATGTTGTGTGTGTACTAGACCAAGCAGGCCATGGGCACCATCCTGGGGGACCTTAGAGAGGGAGACCACTTCAATATCATCACCTTCTCAGACAAGGTTCACACTTGGAAGAAGGGACGAACAGTTCGGGCAACTCGGCAGAACGTTCGAGACGCCAAAGACTTTGTGAAGAGGATTATTGCTGAAGGATGTGAGTTGCGATGTGACTTTGTCTGATCCATGGCATCTCAGAGACAATTCATATACAGTCAAGTAAATAATTTTTATCCTTTTTTTTATCTAAATTATTTATTCCTTCTTTCTTTCTCCTCCTTCAACCCACACTTTCCCTCGTTGTTCCACTCTTGCTTCAGGGACCAATATCAACGCAGCTCTGCTCTCAGCTGCCCAGCTTGTCAACCCCTCTCCCTCTGGCTCCTCTAACCAGCCCTCCTCCCGTCGTGTCCCTCTGGTAATTTTCCTTACCGACGGGGAGGCAACCATTGGAGTAACGGCTGGCGACACCATCCTCAGTAACGCCAAGAAGGCTTTAGGCTCTGCCTCTCTGTTTGGCCTTGCCTTTGGAGATGACGCAGACTTCCCTCTTCTGAAACGCCTGGCTCTGGATAACCGAGGCGTAGCTAGAATGGTGTATGAGGATGCAGATGCGGCCTTACAGCTAAAGGGCTTCTATGATGAAGTAGCCAGCCCCTTGCTATCGGATATCCAGCTGTCCTACCTGGATGACCAGGCTTTTGACGTCACCCGCTCCCTTTTCCCCAACTACTTCCAAGGCTCTGAGTTGGTGGTGACTGGGAGGGTTAAACCAGGGATCAAGGATTTAAAAATAGCACTGAGCGCCATTGATTCAAAGCAGCAGGTGAAGGTAGAACATGATGTGTTGATTTCCAAAGCAAAGGGGAATGGGACTGCAGATTCACTAGGCTGTTCAGGAGGGATGGAGGGGATCTCCAGCTTTGTGCGTCGTCTCTGGGCGTATTTCACCATCAAAGAGCTGCTACTGGCCAAACTGAACAGTACTGACCCTGCGACTCAGAGGTTACTGGCAGACAAGGCCACCAACCTCTCCCTCAAATATAACTTTGTCACACCTGTCACTTCTTTGGTGGTAGTTAAGCCAGATGCGGATGAGGCAGCTCAAACTCCAACTACTGTACCCACTACTACCACTGCAAAACCCACCACCTCAGCCAGTACTACTACCAAAACATCCACCACAATGGCTACTACTGCTGCTACCAAAATAGCAGCCGCTGTTGCTCCAAAGAAGCCCAGCTCACCTTCCAGGCCTAACAAAACAAAACCAGACCCTCCGCCGGCTAAGCCTCCACCCCCTCAGCCACCTCCTGGCCATCCCACAAGCACCCCACAACCCAAAAAGGCCTCAACACCAACTACAACAGCAAAAGCCGTGGCTACACCATCCATCAAGAAAACCACCACTACTTCTAGTCCCAGTTCCGTGAAAACTGCCCCGGCACCACTCTCTGGTAAAATGCCCACTCCTTCTCCCAACGCTTCCAAAACGGCCTCCGTTCCTCCCTCTGGAAAGATATCCACCTCTCTGCTTAACGCCCTGAAAACTGCCCCACCGCCTGCACCTGGGAAAACCTCTACCCCCCTGCCGAAAACCTCCGCCATACCGACAACATCCACTACCGCACCTCCACTCAGTTCAGTCAGAACCGACCCTGCGCTGCCTGGGAAACCCCTTACCCCGCAGCCCAGCGTAGTGAGGACGGTTCTCCCTCCTGTCCGAGTGACCCTTCCCTCCTCAGAGACAGAGAACAGCACCACGTCTGCCACAGATGTCCGTCATCCTGAAACCACCACCGCTCTGCCTGGGCTGTTGTCCCCGCTCACCTCTCCCACCCCAGCCCCAGCTCCGGCTTTGGAAGACAACGACACAAACTTGGACGCAGACGCAGACATCAGGATAGCCACCCTGGTGTCAGCTACCTTTGCTCCCATGCCTGGTGTAACAGATGGGCCAAAACTGTGGGAGGCAGCAGGGCTTTTGGGTAGGTCATCCACTCTATTTTGTCTATCGTTCCGTGAGTCTGGTTTACAATTTCACCCTCACTGCACCCTAATAAGTTACAAGCCGAATAAAAGTGCAGACTCATTTTTACTCTGCCTGCTAAGGAGCTCATGTACAGCATGATGCAGAATTGGTGTGATTATCCCTAACAGCATGTTCTTTATCTCTCCACTAGATGTCTCTACCTCCATTCAGATTCAGAGAAAAGGTAAAACTGGATTCTTTATCTGTATTAAGTCATCACTTTGTTTCTGACATTTTAATTGCATTTTATCTGACATAAATGGAATTGAAATTTTATGAGATGGAATGGATGGATGTAACAAATGATGGTATTTCATGATGTTGAACTGGATGACGGCATTGGAACTGAGTGTTGACTAGTAATCTTATTTTCTCTCCCTTCTGCATTTGACAGATATTGACCTTGTAAAAGGTGAGTGTCTCTATTTATGCTTCACATCCTGTGTTTGCCCTTGAGAGCGCTCTTCCTTAGCAGCGGAATGTGTTCCGTGCTTAGTTTCTGATTGTTTCTTTCTCATTTCCTAGACTATGATGCAACCTATGACTATGACTACGATCTCAACTATGACGCCTGTAAGTTTTAAGTGCTCACCGGAGACAAATTTGTACTGTAAATGCTTTTCAGCCTTGAAAATGGAAATTTTCAATACGTTTCTATTGAACTTATTTTCAGGGGGAGATGATACACCGGACACTGACAGATTCGGTAAGTATTTAGTGGGTGGTGCACACGGCTATACCTCATCAATAACATATTACTAATTATGTAGAGATGATACAGCTACTGCTTGCAATACTTGTCTAGTCCTGTCATTGGTTTCAGTGCTTGGGAGTGAGGAGGACTGTCCTTTAGTTGAATGTCTTGTCCTTTTAGAACCTCCAACCAGCCTGAGCTCTGTCAGGGTCTTCTCCTCATCAGGTAAGGGCCTAATGCGTTTTTTGTTTGTTTTTGTATTATGCATACATGGTCATCTGAAGATTTTACGCACTCAGGTTCTTTTGATGCTCAATGTTATCTCTCGTAGTTGATGGAGATCCTCACTTTGTGGTCCAGCTGCCAAAGCTGCGTCAGAACCTGTGTTTCACCGTCGACGGCAGGGCCAACGATGTTCTCAGGCTGTTAGAGGACCCAGAGAGAGGTGAGCACACCCCAATAATCCTCTGCTGCTTCTGACTTTACAGTTATAGGAAGAAATCAATATCCATATAATGAGAGAGAGCAAGGAGAGCTATAAATGTTTTAAGATCCACTTTCACACATCGGTATAGTAAATATTGACTTTTTGGGTGCATTACTAAATATGCACATGGGTTCCCTTTTTCTTTAAGGGATCGTGGTGGACGGCCACCTAATGGGGGCTCCCTCCAAGCATGGCGTAGAAGACCGCTCCCGTACCTACTTTGACCAGCTCACCATCTCCTCTGCCATGGGCGGGTCTGGCGGCATTATGATCACCCTTTCATTGGACGCTGTAGTGGTGGAAGGGGAGGGGCGGGACACCCTGCCCATCAATCAGCAGGGATCTGTGATGAGGCAGGGTGTGAGGGTCGCTGTGGACAACCATCGGAGCTGTCGGATCGAGCTGGCCAAGGATGTGCGTTTCCTGGTTCTGTTCCACCACTACAAGCACCCCAGCTACCTGCAGATGGCTCACCTGGGTTTCTACATCTCAGACGGACAGGGGCTCTCTCCCTCAACCCAAGGCCTGCTAGGTACATCTATTTTATATATAAGTACATCAGCTCTCAAGTTGTCACCGTCAGCTCTTACCAAAAGTCTAACTCCCCCTCACTGTTCTTTACTTGCTTACAGGCCAGTTTCAGCATGTAGACATGAGCGTGACTGCGGTGAAGGATCATCTGGATGGAGGTGTTCACCGAGCCAGTAAGGACGGAGTCCTGGCCCGGGGGATGCTCAGGTGGGGGTCAAAGCACATGCCCGTCACCTTGCAAGACAAGACCCTGAAAGACACGGTGCGGAAACGCCACCTGGGCAAGTGTTGGGTGGTGCCCAAGGCAGAGGTAGAGAGACTACTGGGGCATCCGTACCAGAGCTACGTGGTGGATCGCGTGTAAATGACTCTAGCTAAGTCAACTCCACCTTGCTGCCTTTCTGCTGGACAGTTCAGGTCTCAATAATCATCATGGCATGATTATTGGACGAAAGGATGAACAAGAACTGGGACTTCACAGTGCTAAAATGTTATGTAGAGCCTCTGAGTGAGTCACTCTCAACTTCTCTGAGAGCAGTGAAACACAGGTGTGGTTACAAAAGAGAGAGTGGGGGCGGGTGTTAGGGTGGAGACTACGGTGAAAGAGCCAGCTGCAAATAAAGGAACGATGAACACATACAGCAAATACAGAATTGAAGGTAGCTACAGTGAGGGATTGAATGATGCCATTGTGCCTTCTCCATCACTTGAATTGAATTCAAATGCTGTGCTCTATATCTAGAGACCGACTAATCGTTTTCCTGTTCGCATGGCAACCACAAAGAAATGTTCATTTATGCTGCAGCAGTTCTTTTAGAGCTCGCTCTAAAATGTCTGACACACCCATGCTGTTCACAAATTAAAAAATATTTATCAGATTATTCTTATATTTCATCATGGAATGATTATTAGGCAAAGGCTGATTCTTCTATTTCTGAATCGTGTGTAATTATTAACAAATGTATCATTGTGTACGTTTTATTTTTAAGTGTATATAAAGTATGTATAATGTATGTATAGATAATCCCAAGACATGGTTACCCACCTGCATGTGATTATTACACAACTTCAAAAAACACAATAGAAATCAGGAATTTGATGGGTCTTTCCAGGTTTGCCATGTGCTTTTTATTTTTCTATCATTTCATTCATAGTTTAATTCATTTTATTTGTTACACAAGACATTAGGCATTGTTCACATACTAGTGATCAAACAAGGACTGTAAGTTTTCTACTACTCAGTCTGAACTATTTCTTTTGTCAATTTCAAGGGATATTGTCAATAGTAGTTTTCAAAGGCCAAACTGGATGGAAATTAAAACAGTACAACCACACATTAGGCTTTTGTTTTCAATAAATAAAAAAGAGAAGACAGTATCTGATGGTGAGGAAAGGCGGGGGAGGGAGGGGCTTCAAATATATCTATGCTCAAAGAGTAAACAGTATTCCAGTTTTTTTCAGATAACATGATTCCAGGATGAAGACCACACACAATGTTGAACGATGCACAGTGTGAAACTGTTGTGAACAGATAGCTGTATAGGTTGACTTTTTAAACGGGTAAAGATTCTGAATTCAACTCCATGACAGAGGCTGCTGCTGTTTTCCTTCCATCAAAACCTGTTTGTTAAGAATGCTAATAATCATATTAAACCATGATGCAACACTGGAATGATCACTAAATAAGGTAAACATAACACATGACACAGCAAATGACAACAAACAAAGACAAATAATGTAGGTGTGCATCACTTTTAAAATCCATTTTTATCAGTTATCATCTTAACATAAACTAATAGCATAGCATATTCAGCATTTGACGTAAACCTTCCACCAATACGTCAGTGAAATTCAAATAAATAGAGCATAACAATAAGACACGTAAACACCCCAAACACGCAATAACTTTGTTTAGAGTTGTTAAGGGATTGGTAATGGTGGGTAAAGCGAAATGGAACTGCTTCGACGTTGTTTAGTGTTTTAAAGGAAAAGGTTGGAGCATCTCATCTGTCCATCTTTGACATGTAACAAGCCAAGCCACAGATCAATCTGGCTCTACATGTGCAGTGCAGAGACACAGGGATTGCCTTTATTCAGGTATGCAACAACATGCCTGATTTGGTGGAACAGACTATCCCTTCTTTAGTATTCAGTCAGCTCTACACAGCAACATACACTACCAACGTGATAATGGCCTTACTGGTGTAGTACTTTATAGATGTCAGCAAGTTTTGCCAATAATAGGCAGCAACACCCTTCTCGGCACAAGACTGATCTGCAGCTAACAGTTTGTTAACACAAAATAATCAATTTTTGAGAGAGCCCAAACATATGGATAAGACCCCAAATTAAGGCTAAAACCAAATAAAAGTATATTGGTTCATTCTTGTGGGGCGGCACTTGTAACTGTGGCCTCAGGTCTTTTGCTATGCTACAAAGTGTTTTAAGTTGTGGGAGTGTCCAGCTTTTCCCTCGATTTAACTACTATATTTTTCACATGGTTTAGTTCCTAAGGGAATGACTATCTGGATGACATACACAAGGGTTGAAACAACCAAGACACGATCTGGTGCTTTCACTATGAGCCGAAATTTCAGTCTTCACCCTCTTCACCCAAAAGTGAAACTTTCCTAATATCAAATCCAAAACATTCCCCACATACATTCTTAGCTCCTTGGCACACTGCCTCACATCTCAACAAGTATCATTTGTGATAATCCTTTTGTTTTCATATCACTCGTTCCAAATCTTCCAGAATACTTGAAAACCTCACTTGACGTAGCAAGCCGCTAGACAGATCCTCTCCATGCCTCTTTTGCTCTTGACATTCCCTTTTTAATGTTCAAGTCTACTTCAGTGTCAGACCACAGTTTCAACCTCAGCTCTGTAAACTTCATAACTTCAGCAAGTGAAAACGTGCACCAAATATATAGAAATAAAACTCTTCAATAATTTAAAATGTTAGAAAGTAAACTATTCAAATTCAAAACTGACATCACACAACAGAGATAAACAACGGAACAGTTTCGGGGTGGGGGGGGGGGGATGACAGTTAATAGCCACCGGTTAGCTTGCCTGCTAGCACAGGGAACACAACAGCATTGCAAAGTGAGCACTATCAGTTGACAGAACAGCCCATTTATATGTAACTTCTCATCACATTTTTGCCCGACCAACAGATTTTGCCAAAAGGAGCGGACGCTATTGAAGTAACACAGGTAAAAGACCAAGTAAGAGAAAAGTGAAAGCAGGGTTGACAGGAATGATGCGTGGAATGGTCCAGCCTTCATACCGCAGTGTCATTATGTTCTATATACAATACAACGGTGTGTAAAAGATGCATGCATGTCAACTGGAGGTGACCCTTCGAGAGGATGAATCTACACTAAGCCATTACAGTTCTCTCACGTCAGAGCTCGCAATTTATCCCCCTCAATGCCATCGACCTCGCTACACCCACCCAGCCTCTGATATGAGGAGAAAGACATTACAGAAAGGATGAAATGCTTTTGAAATTGCCAACAACAAGTAATAAGTTCACCTCTAATAATGATAATAGTTAAGACATGATTATAGATTCTACAATGGAATGAAAAGACCATATCAACCCTGCTTTTCAGTGACAGAGATAGGGAATGTGAGTATTTGAACAATGTGTGTTTGTGTTTGTGTGTGTGTGTGTGTGTGAGCGTTTATGTGTTGGAGCGCGTGTCAGGAGAGAGAGGGACGTAAGGAAAAGGAGGCAGACGGCTTAAGGCAGGCAGAGCCGAAACACACACCCTCGACCTTGCTCACACTCCTGTGCTCTCCCACCCCGGCCCTCTCCCGCAGGCTCTGCCCCGTCTTTAAAACCTTGTCGCCTCTCCTCCTCTCCTGGGGCCCCCGCCCTCTCTCTGAAAGCCCCCCCCCCCACTACCGCTCACTGCTCATCCTCCCCAAACACATCATTCTGTTTGCGTTTCATGTTCTCAAAGTCAAAGTCGCTCCCAGTCATACGTTTGTAGATGTCCTTGATGTCGTTGCAAGTGGTCTCGAAGTGGGTGGTGGCGTCGTAGGCCCGCGAGGCGAAGATCTGGGCAAGAGAAAAATTCCATATGAGTTTAGGTTTGCTTCATTGCTGCAGCCCTTGTACGTCTCCATGTAAAAAAAACAAACATGGCTTTGGGAGTAGATTTTAAAGGTTGCAAATTGCTGTTGCTGTCACTCACCTGGCTCTCAGTACCATCGTCTGTGGGCTCATAAAGGTCACTAATAGCCACAAACCTGCGAAAAAAAAAGATTTACCACAATCACCGACTGACACTGATTGTTCTTAATCACAGTAGCTGCTTTTAATATTTTATATCATCTTATCAGTGACAGCTCTTAATGCACTTTCTGTGTTATGGCCTGTAGATTGGGCAGTCTAGCGTGCTGAAGGCATCAAAAGCTGAATGCCGGCAGAGGCAAATAGACACGGGACTGACTTTTGGTCGATGGGCTCCAGCAGCTCCAGGGCCGGCTCGATCTCGGCCTCGGGCTCGCTGGTTTCCACTGTGGTGCTGACGATGGCAATGTACTTCCCCTGGGCCGCCACGTTGTGAGCATAGGAGATCATGCACACGTAGATGTCTGGAGGATTGGCAGAAGGGTTAGGATGAGGCAGAAGTCAATTCAGAAAGCACAATGCTGCCTAGTCTGACGCTATTCAAGTGGGAATCCCTTCGTTTTTAGCAATTATGTAAATAGCTAATGGATTATTCTGATATGGGCCTGTTTCTCTAGAAGGATATGACAAGAGCGCTTCTCCTTGATTTTAGTGGAAACTCTCATGGTTAAATCAACATAATCAACAGAAAAAAACATCATCATAGATGTCATTTTTTCTAGAACTAAACTGCTTATCCTTGACTTGGATTTTACCATTCGGCTGATCTGCCTAGAAATGACCTTGGTCCTCACCTGACTTGCGGTTAACCTGATTCTGAGGGATGATGATCTGGCAGGAGTTGGCGTCATTGGTGTTTTTGATGGGGTGGCTGAGGATGCAGATCACACGGATCACCTGACCTGCCTTGCGCACGCGGTCCTGGATGTAGCTGGGGTCGCAGATGAGCTGCTTACAGCGAGCCACCTGCAGCGGGGACAGGACAGCAATGTGGATCCAGACTATCGAAATGTCACTTTCTCGTCCCTTCTGGGTGCGTAACCCTGATACTATGGAAATCTTCTTCTAAATAATTTGAATAAACAGATTCACAGATTCATACCTCGCCCTCAGATTTCACTCCAACCACATGGCCGTCTTCCATCACTATCTCATCCACTGGTTTGTTCAGCATGTAAGTTCCGCCATAGATTGCGCTCAACCTAGATGACAAGCGAGGGAGAAAGAACTGTAAAATAATCCAGTGGCGATACTCTGCTTTTACAGATATAGACCGGCTGTAATCTATCAGGCGCTAATGAAGACACACAAGACATGAAGATACCTGGCAAATCCCTGCGGCAGCTCGCCCAGACCGTACAGGGGATAGAGGTAGGGGCTCTTCCCATACCGAGCCAGGGATTCACTGTACAGCTTGATACGATTGATCGTCTCCAAACAGGGGACATCAAGGTAGCTGAAGGAGGGGAGAGAACAGCAATAGCGGGATGATCAGTGGGAATAATAAATAGGGTCCTAAAATCCTGCTTCTAATTAGGTGCTTAGTAACAGCCAAGGAGATCTTAGTCTTTCTAAAGCTTTGCAAAAATCTTACTGATTTTTCCTACTGAAGGGGAAACGGAGTCATTTTAACCTATTTGATATCAGGTGGTCAGTAACTACATAGTGGCCTTACTTAATTACAATGTGTAATCTGTCGTAATTACATGATAAAATTATGAGTACAGCTGTGATGTTAAGAAAAAGCAACTACCATTCCCTAAAATGAAGATATCAAAGCACTTGATGTTCAGTAATGCATAACTTAGGAGCGCTCTTTGCTGTTCTTACTCGTCTGTCCTGTAGAGGGCCAGGGCGTGGCCAGTAAAGTCAATGACATCCTGGCCTAGGTCAAACTTCTTGTAAACATCCCTCATCGTTGTGTTTTTGGGGTCCACGCCCTCGAAGGTCTTGGGGTCATTCTCATCGAAGTTGGCCACAAAGACTAAGAACTTCCGGAACCTTCGCTTCTCGAACATTCCCATCAGATCTGCAGATTCACACAAAGGCTCAGCAATCAGCAGAAATACATGCAATATACTTATGACTACACAAATGGGCTTTAAATACTATTCTCTCTCTATATCTATAGTTATTAATTGTATGACACATATCCATTTCACTTACTTGAAGCTAGTGCCTCAGTCTCAGTTGACGGCACCTTGTAGATCTTTCCTCCTTTGTAGACAAAGCTACCCTCCACTACTTTGAAGTCCAGGTACCGTGTCACCTCTGTGTATAGCAGCATCTTCACAAGCTGACCTGAGATCATAAAGTAAAACACACATATTTGAGTTCATGCTCCAACATCTTAATATGTCATCAACACCCACATTCACATATTTCACCTCAGTAATATCAAGATGGAGATTGAACCAAAGTAGTCCTGCTAGTTAATTCTATGTTCCTGGGATTTAGATTACTCAGACTAATGATGCACTAATGGTCTCCGTTTATAGCGAGTGATGCCAGAGCGCTTTATCACTGTGTTTTTCGAGCTCTTTTGTATACAAACTCTCTCGTGTGAAACTGACCATTGGCCATGAGAAACTTGGGGATGAGGTCAACATTCCAGTCTCTTCCTCTGCCCATGGACTCAGGCGGGCTATCTGGGAGGTTGAAGCGCTTGTACAGCTGTGGAAGACGGCAGCACAGGAAAGAGAAACGTCAACAACATCCTGCGAAGCACAACACTAGCTCACAGAATCAGTGAATGAAAATAGCAAAACAGCAGCTGACGCACAGTAGAACGGGATATAAAGTGTGATGTAATGAGGGACATAAAATATATTGATTGTTTTTATAGATCCCACAATATTGTCAGCGCGGCCTTTTACCTCCTCCAGGGGGGTGATGGAAGAGCTCTCTCCACCATAGTAGGGGTTCCTGTCCATGTGCAGCACCTTTTTCCCATTCACAGACATGATCCCAGACAGAATGCATTCCTACACAGAAATAATTGATAATCATCAATTTGGAAATAAATTGAAAGAAAATGAAAATGGCTTTTATTCAGTTCATCATATACACGTATTATGGGAAGGAAGAGAGAGAACGATAGCTAGATAGCTAGTTTGAATAAAAGACAGACAGAGACAGAATCTTTGAGAAGAGGATGCAAGAGGGGACAGAGGAAACGGTGTGCGCATGCGCGACCGGATCGTTTCACCCATGCATCTACTGTATAAATAATAATAGTAATAATAATGATGATGACGCTGATGATGATGATAATAATAATAATAGTAAGTTATTATTCCCATCTTAAAAGGTTATCTGACATTTCATGAGCACAATCATACAAAACACGACATGCATTGACAAAAGGATATGTTACACAATCTAAATAAAATAGCCTAAATGTGCAATGTCAAATGTCAAATGTATATCATTAAATGCGAGTATTACGTCTTCGATTAACATCAGATTACATGTATAAAGCATATTTCTGCCGGACGGGGTGCGATAAGCAGCGTATTTGCGACTATACAGTCCAAGCAGTGAAAGGATCAGTCATTTAATAAAGCCGTTCTCAGGCCTGCGCAAACCTCAGGATGGAGGCCTGTCTATGCAAAGAGGACCATCACACACTGTAGGGTTACGCCTAAGATGCTCCTGGGTATAAAAGAACAGCGCGCCGGCTGCTGCCATCGAAATTTAACGCGTGGGCCGCCGTTTTATTTATGATTTACAAACGGGTCGAATGAGCTATTTCACCGACATTTCTAAAGAGCCTTTTATCACATTTTCCTAATGTCACAAACACACAGGGATGCAGGAACCTTTCACTTCTGGGCTAGGATGGAAGGTAGCGGGCCCGGTCTGCCCAAACCAATCATTTGAAAGTTAACGCTATATGCCTGCACTGTTTTCGTGCAGTGCAAATGAAGCTTGAATACTTACTGTGAGTCCGGTGCCCAAAACGATCACATCATATTCCTCATCCATGTTGTATCACCGCCTCTCCTGTCTCGCCCTCTTTTTGCCTTGTGAAATTGAAGGGTATTGAAGGAAAGAATGCCAGTGAGTCAGTAAAACCGAATTGGCTCCCTTTCTTTGCCCAAGTGTATTAAATGTCTCGTTTTAAGTTAAATCTTATTTATTAATCATTAGGAATAAATGACCAGTGGAATATATAGTCCACACTGTCACCGGCGAGGACGACCAAAGATGGCCCTAAACGTGGAACACTCTGGAACAATATTCTTGCGCGTCGGCAAATAGTGCGCATCCTCTCACTCTTCCCATACAGCGCCCTGCCACACAATAGACACAAACTGAAACATTGTTTGCGATAGGAAACCCCACTGTAACTCGGGTTTATCGAGTGATTATGCACATATTCAGTTTCATTCCATAGTTTTGCCTGGAGTTTAACATTTCTGCCATTATAAAGACCCTTTGTCTAAGCCAGTGTGTTCCCTATTTCGTCTCTATCCTTTCCAATTGAGATAGGTGCAGCGTTTCGCGGATGCAGGAGTATCCCTCCGCCACCACAGCTGTGTAGATGCTGGATGGGAGTTGCTTTCACTGAACGCAGGCCTTTTTAATAGAATTACAGGAATAGAACTTACTTATCTCGTTTTTTAAAATGTTTTATTCAAAAGTCAGACACTTTTTAACCATGACCAACATGTTTCGACCAGAAGTTTCTTAATATGATTTGTCATGATGAGCTAAGTAGGGTAAGAGGGCCAAAAATTAACCAAATACAATATCAGCACCATGGACAGCTGCCAGGTATGGCTGTCATTCATTGACAAGGTGCAGGGTTCACCTGTTTTCAGAACCACAGTCATCACATATTTAATCATGTCACGTTAACTATGAGTGATAAGAAGTCATGTGATTTATTGTGATAGCATAAAATGTCCTGCTCGGTATTGCACTGAAGTAGTGTGGCTACCAATATTTACTAGCATTAGTACAGCAGCAAGCTGACAGGAGAGGCATCTGCTGCTGGGTGGGCGGTGCATCAGTTTGGACAGTAGCTTAGCTCTAGGTTAGATCGGGAGACTTTTTGGATGTGACAAGAAGAAAGTTAGCGAGCTGCAGCCTCTCTCTCCTGTCCATGAAAAGCAGCTCTTGTGGGCAGGGCGGGCTGAATGAAAGAAGCAGGAAGTCTCTTCGCTGCCGACGCACATGACCGTCAGCTGGTTTGTGTCACGTGACTTGAGCTTTGCGGAAAACACGAAAATGGCAGGATCAGGGTGCTCAAGTCGACTGCGATCAACGGCCTTTATTGCCTTTTTATTCACATTTTTCGCCACAGGGAGCTCCACTGCTCAAGTACCACTTTTAATGTGGTCAAGTGACAGGTAATTATTGCATTTTGTTCATTTATATGTCAAGATAGACTCCGTTTTAGAGCTCGACGCTGGCCAGCTGTCTATCAAGCTAATGCTAACACTTCCTACTACTGGGTTTTACTTGTATCTAGATAACGTTAGCCAGCCGACCTAGTTACAATTATTGCTGTCTAAAACCACGATGTCTGCTGATTTATTTGACTAGCTAAGCTCTTGAGGAATTACATTTGTTTTTTGTATTTTTTCTTCTTTGCATGTTTAGCTTACCACCACTGGCCTCACCAGCAGCTGGTCACATCATGTCCAGTGACCAGTTGACTACTTACCTCAGCTCTGCCTTCGGCTCTGGCCCACACACTGTGCTGCTGTTCCTGCAGGACAAGGTCAGGCCCGAAACATCATGACTACATGCCAGCTCTGCTTCACAGATGCTTATTTTACTTAAACATGTTGAATCTAAGAGAGCAAAGGTTGCAGGACAACTCTTGATCTTTTTTGTCTTGTTCAGTCAAGGCAAATTCACCATTCAAATGTTCACATCATAGAATTCAGTGTGTGTCTTGGTAGGAAATTACTCCTTGGATGTCTTATCTGAGTTAAATGGAGTAGTAATGAGTCAAGTGGAAAGCTTGATACTCTTGGTGCAGTTGTACAGCAGTCACCCGTGACGCTCTGGTATTCTCACTCTGGTGTGACAATGAGCTTTGCCATCACTTCCCCTTCACAGTTCCCCCCTCTCAGTTCAGGCCTGTTAGGTATGCTGGACATTTAGATATGGAGGGTGTTTGTAGCGAGCTATGTGGTTGACTGATGTTTTATAGTTGCACAGCAATCTTTATGGTATCAAGATGTATATCGGTTGCCAGGTACTGACTGTATTTTATTGTGCTTTTTTTACATTCAGTTGAGCAAAGATGACTTCACAGTGTTTGGTGGAGTGTTTGGAAACAAGCAAGATAGTGCCTTTCAAAACCTTGAGGTATGGTTTGTTTTACTACGAGTTGTTAACTTACATTGGTCCTAAAAAAATGAATTCTATCAGACGGATAACAAATTCAGATTCTTTGCTTATTTGGTATCCATCTCTACATCCACTCCCTCCTTTCCAGGCTGCGCTGCATTCTTCTTCCTCTCTGGTGCTCCCTGCCTTAGCGTGGTCTGGATCCAGTGCCATACCGGCTCTGCTGCAGGAGAAACTCGGTGTCTCGCCTCTCCTTGTAGACCCGGACACTCTGTCACATCTAAACCTCAACGCATCTGGCAGCAATTTGCTGCTCATCAACCTGCCTTATCATACAGGGTGAGGCTCTACGTTTTGTGCAGCATATCAGTTTATGGACATATCATCCCCCCCCCCCCCCCCCCTTTTTTTTTTTTTTTACTTGAGATGGTGAAAATGAGTTACATTTTATTTCAGTGTTTTTTTTTAAATTGTTTTACAGCTTGCACAAGCCATGTAAGGAAGTCCTACGCAACAACGGTAAGTTTTAACTAGTAAATGTAATGTTAAGGGATGAAACTGTAAGGATTATCAACATTTTGATCAATGTATAATTGTAACTGGCCACTGATTTTGACAAGTACAGTAGGTAACTGAAGTGTATTTTGTTTTTCAACAGATGAGATTATCGGGAAAGTTCTGAGTATCATGAAAGCCCAAAGTGTCCCATACACTGCGATCTACACAGGACTCCAGCCATCAAGAGTAAGACACTCTAACTAGCATCCTCTAGTTTTAAAGAACTACAATAATGCTGTATTTCTTTCTTTTCTTATATATATACTCATACAATACCCAATAAAATACAAACCCAAACACACACTCAGGTTTATTGGATGTCATATGAGGACAGAAAACATTTTACATTTACTTTGCTCATGCTCCTCTTCCTTAATCTTTGCAGGTGATTCCAGAGACTTCCATGTCTAACGAGCCTGTGGGTCGGTCCTTGCTCCAAGCCGTTGTAAATGACGTCAAGCCTCCTATAATGTTTAATGTGTCTGATACTCCTTGCATAATGCTTTGGGCTCAGAATCTCAGTGTGAGCTTCACAGAGGCTCGACAGTGGACCGACCTTGCTGCACTAACCCCGAGCCTGTCGGGGTCCCGCTGTAACGGCACTGACTCACTGTGAGAACGCTTTTCCTTCCTAAAAATATACAACCGGTGTTGGTGTGCTTGGTCTAAAGCAAGGGGATTTTAAATGTATGGTTTTTTTTTTGTTTTAGGCTTGTCCTCAATTATCCATCAGGCATAATTTTAAGGTAAGCAAGATGGAAAATTACTGATGTCATCTTTTGCATGTTCTATGAAAGGCTAAATCTCTGTCTTCACCCTGCAGAGTTCGAGTCTGTATTCCTCTCTAGAATTCACCCATAAAATGCTCTCTTGAAATATTGCATAGGTTCAATTCAATACAACTTTATTCGTCCCATATGGGGCAATTTAAAGGTCACAATTACAAGATACAATCAAACAGTAAAAGCAAGACATAGAATAAACATATCATGTAACAAAAAGAGACAAGACAGGATGGATTATAAGATTAACAGTTGGCCGTTTTCGTATTTGTGCTATTAAAGCTCAGCAGTAATATGCACATAGCTGAAAATATAGTTTACAATTGTCCAGTGTTGGAAACCTCACGATTCTTATTTAACACGTTTATTGGTCATAAATAACATTTGTATTTGTTGACATGCTGTTGGTATGCTACTCAACAACGTTCTTCTCTTGATCTGCAGTTTTGCCATGCATCAGCAGTTCTACCCGGTGTCGGCACGGAACTGGTTCACCCTGGACTCGGTGCAGCTGCAGTTCAGCGGTCGGAGTATGTTTTTCATCGGGAGCCGTAGCATCTACGCCCCTGCAGAGTACTCCTTCCACTGCCAGTCTGTCAGCAGCTTCCAGGACGCCCTGCTAGTGCCAAACGACACCAACCCAAACACAGCTGAGTGGAGGCTCAACTTCGTAGACTTCCAGGTACAGATATGGCGTGCTACGGTATATATTTGTCTCTTTGGCTTATTTATTGTTGTTAATTAAATGTTTCCCGTTTTTGTGATGCAGATTCAGGGCTTCGGTTTGGCAAACGGAACAAATTTCTCCTACGCCAGCGACTGCGCAGGATTCTTCACTGCAGGAATCTGGATGGGGCTGCTGACCTCACTGCTCATGCTGCTGATTCTCATCTACGGTCTGCACATGATCATGCAGGTCCACACCATGGACCGGTTTGACGACCCCAAAGGTCCCTCCATCTCTGTGCCTCAGTCGGAGTAAAACACACACACACACACACACACACACACTCTTAAGTCACTCAGTGCCTCTCAGTAGATCATGGACCCTGGTGAGTCCCAGCCAAGTCATGGACTTTTTGGCCTTCCTCTTTGAAAATATTTGTGGGGTCATCTAATGTTTCTCCCTCAAAGCCAGCACATATATTTTATCTCTGATTTTCTTTCCTCCCACTGCCATCTTTGTGATAGTGTTTCTGTTGCAAAGCACATTCCATTTCATCTCTCCTCATCTGCGAGTGCCAAAATAGAAAAAAACTTTATTCAATTTGCATCGATTCATTTTTGAATGCATGTGCTAAAGATGACGTCTTTGTGCCACTGTTTGCCAGTCACAGGGGATATTTTCTTAAAATAAATTGCACTCCTACTAGAGAATGCCTTTTGTGCCAACATGACATGAGCAGATGTGACTGCTGCATGTTGTGGGACAGGTTATACTGTTTTAGACTTCAGCTGTTTCTTTTTTTCTCCAACTGTAATTTAAAGACTACTAATAATGAAAGAATTGCCTGTATATAAGGTGTTGATTGTCTTTTGAGACATACTTGTGACAATTTTCTGAAATGTTGCCTTTTGGAATTGCCTTCCACAAATATGCTGTTTACTGTTTTCTTGGTTTTATTTTCTTACATGAATCTCGATCCATTTCACAGTCAAATCACACAGGACAGTGCCACCACTGCTATGCAATTTTTTCTTGACGTGTAATTTATTTATAAGAAATGATTTTCTCTGCTTTGCCTGTCCTTGAACTTTATCCCTGGCTTCAAGTTCAGCAACAAATGGTGTTCAATGACAATTTTTTCACTTCTGCCATTGTCAAACTTTTTGAAGATTGTCTTTTATTGCAAATAAAGAGATCTATAAATTGTTTTAATTGTATTTGTTTTATTTATTGCAAAGACACGAGTAATGCATAATGTTTACAGAATCCTTAGCACAAACAAAGGTACCAACCAAGAAATGTAATTTGCATAATTTATGCCCCAACCTGGTTACTATCGTTACAGTAGTCAAAACAAAGAGGAAGTCATGGCAGGTCGGGAAACAGGTAACAGTAGCCTACGCCACCGTGAATGTTTCGATCTGTTTGCATTAGCTATTCGCTCACAGTTTGTTTCCTAAATGTCAGCAGCTCCGCTGCAGAGAGCAGTTTTTGGCAGCTGTCAGGAGAGGAAACTCTTTCCCATCCATTATGCGCCGAACCGTCTGGGAAATGAAATGTCACGGCAGGAGGCGCCGCATCGCGGCCCCGGCTGCTATGACAACCATGAGGTTTGTCTCTTTATGGCACCTATCGGCAGGGAGGCAGTGGAGCGTGGAACATGCTTTTATATGCACAATCATGTTTACCCACCTGTTCAGGCTGACATCAGTTTCCATGACCTAAATTCATATAACACGTAATAAGCCGACAAGCAGCATCAAACTGTCTACACAAGATTAAAGAAGAAAAAAAATCAATGCATTTCTGAAAGTAGAATTGTTTTTTTGTTCATACTGATGGTTGTTTGCCTTATGATGATTACATTAGTTTACCCACCTTTTCCCACATCACTGGATATGACTAGAGGGCTTTGATTTTGATGTGCTCCACAGTTTGGGACCATAGTGTATGACCTACAGAAGAAACCGGAGAGTAAGAAAGGATATGTTCTTTCTGCGAGGACGGCTGCACGCTTTCTGCCCTGTAGCAAGGTAAATGGGAGAAAAATAGGCCACAAAACTAGTCAATTGATCAAGCAACCTCTGTACTCACAGCACATTCAAGCAGTGTGATACTGTATAAAGCCTTTCACAAGATAAAGCTGTCAGGTTGAACTAATCAACGCTGTCTTCACACCGCTGCCACCAGACAGAGACCCCTTCACCGCAGAAGTACCAGCAGGATCAAAGTTGGTCCAGAGTGTCCCCTCCTGGCAAAACACCGTTCAGCTCCACCACACTGAGGTTCCAAAGCCAGTCCAGTACAGCTGAGGACGGCCCGGGGTGAGGGAGTAGGACAGTGAGACAGCTCCATTTCAGCAGTGTTGAAACGAGCTGACAGCTGGTTCTGTGATTGTGTCATGCAGCCCTGGGACCTACGCTCCTGATGCAGTGAGGAGCAGGAAAGTGAGCTGGCCCATGTGCTTTGGGGCCCCAGACTGGTCCAGCCTGCCCCAGCTGGAGAAGAGGTCACTGAGGGTGAAGGTGGGTGAAGCAAGGAAACCCCAGTGCAGGATTTGTCACCATATGAAAAAGACAACCTCTTTTTTTTTTTTTTTTTTTAATTATTTTTTATTGGGTGAGTAAGGGTCTGAATACAATACATTCAATCTTCAACATGTTACATAATCATCATTTCTTCAAAAAAATAAAAAAATAAAAAAATAAAAAATAAAAAAAAGGAAGACAAATTTCATGATTTGACCCTGTTTAAGTTGCTCATCCACAAATATCATACAGTCACCTATGGTTGTCATCACAGGTAATATAGCATCCCCACCCACACATACATATACACACTTATCACACATACACACACACACGCAAACACACACGTACACACACACACATACACCCACGCAAACACACACACACACACACACACACACACAACACACAACAAAACAAAACAAAATAAAAACGAAAACAGGGTTCCTTAAATTTTATGGATGCTGGGTGATTGTGATTTTGCGGCTCCGCTATCTACAAAGCTTCATAAATTGAGCTCCATATCTTGTGAAATTGTTTCTCTTTGTTGCTGTCCACCGACATTGTCCCTTCAATACTCAAGTAATATTTCATTAATGTTTTCCATTTTTGAAGTGTAGGTGCTTCTTTATTTTTCCAGTTTTGCAATATTAGCTTCTTATAAACTAATGACGAAAGAAGAATTTGCCATCCAGAAAAAGACAACCTCTTATATACATTTTATGCTAAAACCAGGATTCATTAAATAAACAGTATGTGAATGTTTTCTTTCACATACTTTCTCTAGGAGCGTAGAAGTTGAATTAACTCAAATGCCAAGCAGTGCATAAAATGTTGAGGCAGGATTTTTGCCAACTCATTTCACACAGTACAAAAATGTGACTGTTGAGCATGATGGTATTCAAAAATGCTCCTCTGACCTTTGCACATAGAGCATAAAGCCACCAATAAGATGATTCAAGCTGGCTTTCTTCAGAATTTGATGTGTAGTAACATGCCGTTTTATAGTTTCAGAAACCGAACAGAAATGACACACAGCTGATGCTGCCGGAAAATAGTTACAATGTTTTTATTGCAATAAGAAAACAAAATGCTCATAGGAATCCAGTTGGGAGGGGTAAATTCACATAGTATGTTATATGAAGCAACATCTAATGCTCTTCTGTGTTTTTTTTTTCTCTTCAGCTAAACTGTGAAAAGGAGTTCCTGAAGCAGAGGAGCAGAGTGGCATACCTGAGTTTGTACTACTAATTATATAATCTGACAGAAAAATGTGTCACAAAACCGATACAAAATGGTTTCTTGCGTCTCAGTATGTTCCTCCCCAATGTTAGGCTCCTAATGTGTTGGACTAATACTGTTAAGAAAACTGAAAAATCTCAGGGTTAAAAAAAAAAGAAAGTTATTTCCTGTTTATTATTCACAAAATGACTGGATTCCTGTGTCGTTTGTATATTACACTATGACAACATTGCTTACAAAATAAAACAAATTTGAAACAGAAAATGAAGTGAGTGCTTGCCGAAACATAATGAAAAACAAAGTTTGTAATCTTCAATAGAAGTAAGTCGATGTAACCAAAGTCAGTGACAGTACTGGCTGCAGCACTCAGGTAAAGCAGCCGCTGGTCTCGGGTCTCACACTTCAATAATCGGGCCGCTTCTCTCTAAGGAGGCAGCTGACTGGACTGCTGAATTCACCGACCGCCGGAGCAGATATGAGTCTGTTTGCTCCAGTCGCAGCGGGACTCCGCTCACTTCTTCCTCCTCACTTTGGGTTTCTTGACCGGCCGGAGGTACGGGTTGTCGATCATGTTCTCCTCGCTGGCCTTGACGGAGGGAACGACGCCGCTGGGGGGAAGCATGGAGTTCTCCTTGTCAGCTCCAGGATCGTCCTGAGCGGGGCGAAGAGAAACAACAACCGAGATGTATGACTGGAAATAAGTACTGAGGATACTATACTACTATACCCACACATCAAACTTAAAGGATAAGGCTTGTGTTTTTTAATGCATTGCTTACCGTCAACAAATCCTATGAAAATAACAAAATCAACAATGCGTTTGCTCTACTCCCGTTACTTTCTGACTTCCCACGTACCATTTTTAGCCATCAACCCAGAAGTCACTGGCTCCAGTTGTAAGCTAAAAACCTTGAAATAAAACTCACAAAGACATAGTTTCAATTTTAAAAATCGCTAACTGTTACCACGAAAAGTCAGGCTGTTGTAGTTATTACCAAATCAAATTCAAATGGGAACAAATTCTTCATTACGCCGGGGACTATTTTCAGTGCTACAGAACTACTTTCCTGAGATCGCAAACGTGTTTACAGCCGGCTTATTAAGTTGTTTGAGGAAAAAGTCGGCCGGCCCGGTGCATCGCGATGATGAAATATGTTGCCCAGAGCAACGGCATGGCTCTTTGAAGTGTTTTTAACCGTTTTTTTATGATCTATGGCTGCTGGGACATGGCTGCATTGGGCACCGGCTACATGGATGAGACTTGTTGGCAAAACAAAATCATTGCTGATTTTGTTATTTTCATAGGATTTGTTGACGGTAAGCAATGCATTAAAAAACACCAGCCTTATCCTTTAACAGTAAAATTCCACAAATGCTATTCACATGAGTGGTCAATCACTCTTGTATGCATGTTCACATATACATATGAATATGATTTTGCTTTTATATTCGTATTTGCAGATTTTTGCATCTGGCCTGGACTTGCTCCTTGGTCCTCCTGTAGCATCTTTTCATCTTTCTGTGCCTGTCAATCAAAATTCAGTCACCTCCTCGATCCAGAGTGATTTGTTTTTTTGTTTTCCTGCATCATTAGCGATAAATAACCGCCAGATTTTCTAGAATCTGCTAGAAAAGACTGACCTCACAACATTTGCAAATGTGACTTTGTGTGCTCTGCACTGAACAACAAGTAGCATATGGTATGCACATTCATTTGAAAAGGCAAACTGGATCAGTTAACTTCAGAGGGTTTTCTTTTTTTCTTGTAAAAGACATCAAATGAGCGAAACGCTTCAGTAACAAGCCAAACCCCTCAGTTTTATGTAAGATGCACTCAATGTCATGTAGGCCTCAAAGAGCACGGTCTGGTTTGTAATTGGGTGGAAAATCCCATTAAGATTTTACAAGAGCCCCATTATGAGCGGCAACAGGCGAGACAAATGGATGAAGCAAAATTATGTCTCAACAATGAAAGCGATAGATGATAAAGGGATCCTGGTTTTCCTCTCTGCTTCCATATTTAACAAAACGGCACCCTTGCTAACAGTCTCGGGAGATTCCCCATTCATCGTAACGCTGGGAGAGATCACGTCGGCATGAATGTCTCTACTGTGCCACACACTGGACACGCTGCTGCCGTGAAGACTCACAGTGATGATGTTTCCTGCCGTGTTCTCGCTGTCTGTCTGGTCGTCCTGCTCCGAGGAGTCCGTCTCCTCCAGAGTCTGCAGCTCCAGTTCAGAGGGCAGGAGGGCGCTTAGGTATGGGATGACGCATGGCCGCGCTGCGATCACTGGCAACACAATCACAGGCGTTATAACTCATGTAAATACAACATATGCATCGGTAGTGTCGGCATATATAAAAGAATCTTTGAAAAATGGGTGAGGTGGGTCCGCATCACTCACATGGGAAGGCGGTGATGTCATCTTTGAAGAGGCTCTGTGTTTCTCCGGTCTTGGCCATGAAGCGCGTGAGCGCCCGCTCCACGTCTCTCCTCTGGGACGCCGCCTTCTCTCTCACCACCTGGTAGTCGGACACCGGCTCTCTGAACGTCTGAGTGGAGGAAGGACAGAGCAGTTCAGTGGGCGACTTTGTGAAGTGTCTTCGCTGTATGAAATAAAGGCTCTGCAAGGTTGAAATCTCAATGCAGTGGTGAAAAGTGTTTTTTCTATGTTGTTCAGGTTGAATCAACACTTAATCTTTATTTACTTATAACTAGGAGCATGTGAATCAGGGATGAGATTTTTTTTAGGGCTTTGTTTTTTAGCTATAGTTGTTTGTGTGATTATTCTGCTGATGAAGAGTTGCATAGACCCAAATCATCACTTCTACACTGCTGCATTTTGCCTGTTGCCAAATATCAACATGATCACTTTCATTTTGGCCCATATAGTTTAGATTCTTTGAGAAGATCACCGCACTCATGACTATTGAATGCGCTAAGGTGCCAGAAGACCGAAGAACAGTATTAAGGAAGAAGGTTCTGCACACTTGGATCCATGCAAGTTTCTTTAATAAATCAAGCAAGCTTTCGGTCACAAGACCTTCATCAGAGCAAAGCAGCCTTCACCATATAGCCCATATAGTTTAACCAACTAATTTCTCCTGCCTCTGCGTCTTTCAGCCATTTTCTCCTCTGCTTAAGAAACTCCTAAGCCTCCGAAAAGTCCTCCTCTGTACTCTTAACAGTTTTTCACCTTAGGAGCTCTCTTAAGGGCTAAGATGCTTCTTCAATAGCTTTTATCTTTACTAGGATTTAATCTTCGTTTAAGGGGAAATTCTCAGAAAACATCATAACTAAGAATTTTCTTAGATTTCACTGCTAGGACCAACTCTTAGGAAGCTTTGTGAATACGGCCCCTGGCTTTTAACAGAACAATGCTGCTGACTCACAGGGGTTTTGATGTAGGTGTGAGGGTCGGGGAACTCTGGGAAGTGGCTGGGGATGTGAGGGGGATGTGTGCGTTTCTGTCCAGCTGTCAGTGCTTTGGGAGCCACAGGGGGGTTCGTCACTGGAGCTGAAATTCAGAAAATCCCAAAATTTGAGTGAAATCCAGGTTCTATCGAACAAGAAAACCAGTTCACAACAAAGTTTGGCAGTTAATTTTTGCACAGCTATCGTATTTAAATCCAAACTACTTAAAGAAATTCAGACTACTCTTAAATACATGTATTCAGTCAATCTCACAGTCCATAAGTTTCAGTATTAACAGTGGAGAGTAGAGTGCCGACTTACGAGCAGTTATAACCATCCTCTGCGATCTTTTGGCATACACAGGGAGAGTGTCCACATTGAAACCTGCAGTGACACACACAGATTAAATGATGCCATCGGTCTTGAGTTGAGCAGTGCTGTAGCATCGTGTGATAGTTATGTTGGCGTCTTCCTGCACTCACCCATTTCAACGAGTGTGACGACTGCATCTGAGAGGGTGGGGACGCTTCTGGCTGTGTGTTCACAGTACGCTTTAGCACAGCGGCCTATTTCGGTTAAATCTGAAAAAGAAACAGAATACACAGGGTGTTTCGGATGAATCTCTGCAGAGTATACCAGGTCTACGCAATTTACTAATGTGAGGTAGGGATTGGTCATAAAACTGACTTGAATATCAAAATCAATATATTTCAATATCGAGATACATCATTAAAATAATTGTCCATAATCTGCTTTAGTCTTTGTATATTTTGTCATGGACAAAATATTAGAATATTCTTTCACACAGAATAGTCGACTGAGAGAAAATGAACTTGGGCACATCCCTAACATGGGGGCTTCACTTTAGGATGAAAACACAGATGATTCCCACATACAGCTCTGCATCATCTCAGTGAGCGACTCCACAGCTGCCTTCTCTGCGCTCTCGAAGCCACACTCCGTCAGCAGGGCGCTCACCACAACCTGCAGGGTGCGACGCCGGGCCAGGTGGTAGTTCTCCGCCGGGCTGGAAGCAGCTTTACCGCTGCCTGAACGCTGCAAAAACACACAGAAAATGGCAGATACAGTGGGTGGAGATTTATCAGGGAAGTTATCAGGAAACTTAGATGAAGCTTGAATGACTGACATGAGGAAATTGACTTATCACAGCAGCAGAGAATAGGATATAAGCAAGAATAAGACAAATAGGGCTGGTTGCTCGGACATAGATAAAGCCTAGCCGTAGAATAAAAACTTTACACCAATGGAGATCTCCATTGAAAATGAAATCTTAGTCTAGTACCGGGCTTACTCCATGTGCGAGCAACCAGCCCATACAGTACTGAAGATGATACAAGTTATTCAAGGACGCAAGATTCAAGGAATAGAGATTGAGCATCTTAACAATATATTTACAGGTTTGAAGCGGATATGGAAATGTCAGGTGTATGGATAAAAGAACAGATACACAGAAATGTGGCCAGACGTGCAAATATGCATTGTAAGTTATTCACATCATAAGATTTACAAAGGGCGGTAACCTGTGTTCAGAAATATGGCCAAAACGTGCAGATGTACACTGTTACATTGTAACATATTCAGATGGAGGCATCACATCACGAGTTCTGACGCGCGAGCGTCCGGTAGCATTTTACATATGGAAGTGATACGGAAATGTGTAGCCTGTAATGAAGTGAAACAGGTTCATACAGGAAACAGCAGTAAGTTACTTGTTTAAAATAAAATGCGTGGTGCTAGCTAGCTTTACGTTTCTTTGCTGTTGAAAGGATATTTCAACACGGACGGCTCTCTTTCCTCTGACTAGTCTCTGAGCCGCCGCCGTTGTCATATAACGTTAACTTGGATGCTTTCTTTTGATAATGAGTGTAAAAACATTCTCTTACCCCTCCTACATTGAGCGAACCTCCTGATGCCACCGCAGGATCCGCCATCCGTAACTCTTTGGTCTCTACTCTCTGTATTAAACTGTTTTATAGTCAAAATCCCTCTACTTGTCTGATAACCATTTGGCCGCTACCGCTACTAGTAAACACGGTGCTAATCTGTGACGTCATTTCCCCTTGCCAGGCGGATGTTGAAATTATCTGACAGTCGAAGAAGTCTTTACTGCCGCCCCCTCGTGTCTTACAATAAAACTGCATCTGGCAATTTTATCTGAAGCGTAGCCATCATTTTCAGTAACTTACATGGGAGAACAGGCAGTTGTTTTTTCATGGGGGACACATGAACATTCTCTCTTTACACATTAGATAAAAGTGTCCAAATGTGCCAAGGCCAAATGCAGAACAGTTTCATGGCCACTTTATTAAAATTACCATAAATACCATTATTATAATCTGCATTTCAAAGCCCATCCCCAGTATGCAATGTTACTTAAATTGAATGTCCAAATAATCACTAATTATGATTTGTCATTTTAAGTGAATCTTTTTCGGGGGTGAAGTCTTGCAGACATCACTGATAAGATAATAGGGCTATATAACAGGTACAATGACGACCTGAATCAGCTGCTAACTGAAAAATAGGTTTATTAGACTGCAAAATGAAATGAAATCACATACATTCCATTTTTTACCATCAAATTTATTACAGAGCATCTGCTGCCCAGCAGCCAGACCAGCTGTCGCCTGCAGTTTTCAGTATATCTACTCCTTCATCTGCTTTTTGCCAGTCAGCAGGGATAAAATGAATAGATTTAACCAACCTTATTATAACAGAATGAGCACAAAGAGACCAATTCAACAGTTTTGTGCCATGGTGATTTAATGTACCACCTTTTCCAAATCTGGAGTGCTGTCAACATTGTATTGGATGTGGTGAGGAGAGGAGAGAGTCTTTAAGAGGCATGTAAGCGGTTGGCTTTGCTTCTCTGCCCAGCAGCCACCAGATGCTTGGCTTTGGCCCTGATCTCTATCGTCTCCAGCTCTTCCACAGCGTCAGGGCTGATCAGGGTAATCTGTGACTCCGACATCTGTTTCTTCTCCTTCTTCTCCTCCACGATCAGCTCCACCTCTCTATCCTCCACAGCCTCCTGCTCCACAAACGGTAGGCAGACGGTTTCCAGCAGTCCACCAACCACTCCGAACAGGGCCAGAGTGGTGCCAAGCATGTAGATCTTCACCATGCCCCGGCTGGGCCGCTGGGCCAGCATCTCCTTAGCGAATGGGACGATCTCTCCAATGGTTTCCATATTGTGTTGTTCCTTGGGTCTGTTGAGGAAAAGTAGAAATTGTTACACAAGGACTTTGTAATCAAGCAGTTTTTTTACATTTACAAAAAGACCTTCCATCTTTGACAAAAAGGTTGGAGACTGATATAACAATATACACACAAAAAGCATGCAGTTAGGCACTCACATTGCAAGAGACCCTGAATGCTGACTTCTCCTTTTAGTGTTCGGCTCAATCAGGCATTCACAGGCAAAAACACAAGGAGAGATTCTGCAATTTAAACACAAGGGGACCAATGTCGACACCCACAGAGTGGCAAACAAATGCATATTCATGAGGTTGGGTGTTTGTACACAGTTTTGTGTGTGTGTGTGTGTGTGGGGGGGGGGGGGGGGGGGGCAATCCATTTCCCTCATTTCCCAGATGTGTTGTTATTGATAATACTGCGCGAGTGCTGTTTGGAGATTAGGGTTTGTGTGGGTAAAAGGGCATTGGTGTTGCAGGATGGAAAGCCAACAAAATATTCCCTGGAGGAAAAAACAGCGCATGTGACAGTTTTTTGGGGGGGTTATGCAACTGATACAGTGGCATATACAATATAATGGCTGCAGTTTAGCTTGTGTAGTCATGTTTACTGCAGCTTTATAACGTGAAAAGCCTGCGGTGCTGTGCAGAAATGGAAGTGACTTCTTCACACAAAGAAATTCAGTGTAGAGCCAAGATTTTGGTCCAATGTTCAGTGAGTCTCTCCGTTGCACATTCTGGGTATCTATGTGTTTGTTTATGTGTAAAGTATAGAGCGTACAGTGTCAACAGCCATATACTACACATGCTACTGAACATTGAACAACATGAGTGGTTGGTTTGTGTTGCGTGGCTTGTTGTCATACACATTGATCTCCATGAGGAGAGGCTGATTAGCATCCAATCACAGGCTGTGTGATTGTGGGAAGCCTGTCCCCTTTATTGGTTGTATCGTTACACATGGAATAGTCTTTATCAAACGCAGAGAGATAACGTTCATTAGAAGTCCTGGTGATCATGCGCTGCTGAGCTGCTCCGGCCAGTGTGTGCTCTCTGACCGTGGATGTGAGCTGACATTGAAGCAATGAGTTAACATGTGTGTGTGTGTGTGTGTGTGTGTGTGTGTGTGTGAAGCACTCTGCCCTTTGACCTGGTTCCCTACTGCGGGAGAGGAGGGAGAGAATTCAGGCAAGTGAGTTGTGAAATGTGTCTGATCTTTGTCACAGAGAGCCGTGTGTCCCAAGAAGTCAGCTCAGGGAAAATGACAGCCGCCCAACGTCACAAGACGTCTGCGTGTCAGTTCACATCAGGACACCGTCTTGACCACAGACACTTTAAATCACTTGGCACCACTGTATATAATCCATTTCGACTTTATATCAGTGAGCACACTGACTTGGAGTGAGTAGAGGGGTTCAAAACCAGGTAAACAACCTAAAAAGCAACAATTATGAATACAAACATTGACCCATCACACATACACACACACACGCCTCTCCTGCTGTATAAACTATGAACTCAATTCTCATTATTTCCACTAACTTCTATCTAGTTACTAATCCCTTAAGCTGCAGCAAGTATATGCTTCCAAAATACTGAGAGTGTGAGAAAATGAATCAGAAAAGCTCCCCACACACAGACTGATGCTCTCATAGCGGTTTATTGATCAACGTTTTGACCTGAACTGCTCTTCGGCAGTCATGAAATGTGGCTGATTAAACCACAAAGTGAACATCAATTCAGAGTGTGGCTGTCTTTTTCTACTACATATCCCTTTAGCTCTCAATGGGTGTCATGTATTTTCACTCCTTGTTGGCAAACTCAGGATCAACCTTTGCCCTGGTTGGACTTGTTTGGTTTGTGTTCGCAGTGTGTAGACTTTCTACAAGTGCCGTGAGTAATATCGCCGCAATTATGCTGTCAAAGAGGGAATAATAACGTTCCTCTTTGAGTAACTGCGTTTTGGATTCCGGGACGTTTGTGTCTGCCGCTGCTGGGAAAAGGTTGAGGCTGTTTGGAGACCTTTGCCCCATATTTCTGGGTTCTGTTGCACACTGTTGCGTGAATGGGCAGTCTGTCTCTGTACAGGCCGTCTCTGCGTCAAGCGTGTTGTGGTTGGGAGGTGAGGCGGGTGAGAGAGGTGGAGATGTGTGTTGCTGTGAAAGCCCTTTCAACAGGAGCTCAGGGAAGGGGAGGGTAGAAAGTGCGCTCACATTAGAGCAGCGTGGGATGGTTTTTTATGATGCATAATAAAAAAAAAAAAGAGTGGTCAGGTCAAAAGGAATGGCAAGTACCTGGTGATTGCTGGTGATAGCCATTTATTTTTAGATTTATTATTAAAAAAATAAATGGTTTCTATGCCAGGGTGATGACTCTTTATATTATATCCAGATCAGTGGAGGCTGGTGACTCAAAAGCTTTAGGAGGATAGGGCTAAAATGTAAAATGTATATTAATCTCTCTGAATGTCTATTAATTCTATTGCACTCAAGTGTTTAAACAGCCTACTTTTTGAGGAAAAAGGTTGTAAAATTGGTGAGGATCATCCTTTACGGATCAGCCTCCCCTGATCCAGATCCATGTGATATCATTTACAGTAAGCTTTCCTTTTGAACTTCAAGGAGATATTAGCTGGATATACTTTTACTGGAAACTGCTGCTCTAAATACTTTGGTAATCCTGGCAGCACTTAGATAACCAGAGTGTCATCTAATCTGCTGAAGACTCACAGCATGCTAATTGGTTTGGAGGTCAGTTTAATTAGCGACACCAACCGGGTCACAGTAAAGAGGAGCGGAAAGTAGGTAAACAAAAGTAGCGCTGCCAAAATAAGACACTGTACACAGGCTTTATTGATGAGCACACAGGGAAAACCCCCTATAATACATAGACTAGATCAATATCTGTTGAACACATCAATACAAAGCCACACACAGCTTGGGAGACACAAAGCAGAGTGTACAGAATTTACCACCTAAGTGGAAGAAACAACTATTAAAATCTCTAAATCTCTTGTGGATATAGACGCTCTTTACAATTATATTCCCACAGGCTGGCAGCTTATGAGAGCTTTGAATTGGCAAGTTATGGAAGTACATGTGGTATTTACACCGGTTAATGATTTGTCAGTGCATACATGCTTTTGGTTAACTTCTTAAACCTCTTGTCTGTATAGCTCTTTTTTCGATTATTTATGATCATTTTTTAGAAAAGGTAGCAAATACTTTAGAAAAATAAAACAAAACATGTTACAATTAATATGAGGAAGATGATAAAAATAAAGAGACAATTCCAACACAGCATTAGGCAATTTTACCAGAATCAGTTATACCTGTAGGACTGAATTTAAGCGGAAAACATAAATTCTATTGTGCTTACATACGCAGGTGAGCTATAGGAGAATACGTTACACAACAACAACTGATGAAGTACAATAATTTATCTTATTGCATTACGTGTTGGAGTGTATTTCCTTAACATGTAACCACAATTCTAATAGACATGTACAGTAGGTGCGGTGACGAAAATAAACTCTCCCTGATCAAAAGCCAGGAATTATGATACAACGCTTCCATTACATCAGAGATCACTGCTTCACCTTGTATGGGATTAACATTCAAGTAGAGCCCAGCATCAAGTGAGCGAATAATATCCCCTTCAGAGAGAAACAATACTGTGTGAAAATATCCTGTTCAAGCCTATACTGTGTGTCTGTGAGTTGAAATGTGCTGAAGTGTGGGTGTGTAAGTGTGCTTCGCTGTGGTTGTCTGTGCTCTGGGAGAAGATTCATAGGCACTCTTTCCAAAAAAAAAACAAACCCCAAAAAAGAAAAATGTCCCACGGACTCTGGACCTCGTTAAGACCACTCGGGTCTATCAGGGGGGTCAGCGACTTTTCATTCTCAGTCCCGGGTGGGGGAGGTGAGGGGGTGCTGCTGATACAAACCAGCTGAGTCAGCACAGCATGACTGACCTGCAGAGGGCAGAAACACACACACACACACACACACTGTTAGAGACATGAAACGACACCTTTGACGACTGAGCTGATTGATAAAATGTGTACAATTTTTTCAGTTTTGATTCTGTGCCTTCTGTTTGTCTTGGTTCTGAGTCACTTTCCATCTGTCCTAGATTTGCTTCACAAATCATTTATTAGGATTTGTGAATTATTATTAGTAGTATTCCACCCCCACCACCATGGCTTTGTCTTTTTTTAATGTTGTCCTTTTCCTTGCTTGTGTAACCTTGTTTTTGTGTCTTTTATGTGTCTTGACCGTAAAGCACTTAAGCGCTATATATTAAAACTATAATTTAAGTTATTATGCATGTAAAAATGACATGCAAATGCTTTACTTGTGTACATGCATTGTTCATAAAAGCCTTACCAAGTAAAATGCTTTTTTCCACGTCAGCTTCATGGATCCTTCACATGACTGAACACACTCCAGTCTGCACAGCCTTGCCACTGCGGTTTTTCCCATACCTGAAAACAGAAGAGAGAGAGGTTACATCATCCGTCAGTCCTACTGTGGTACTGACAAAGGGATGGAAGGTCAACATTCAGAGCGTCAGATGAACAGTATAGGAGAGGACTAACAATACCAACCCGTTCAGGTTGGCGGGCTCGGAGTGGTAGGCGTGCTTGCCCTGCTCAGCTATGCTGGGCGCGTGGCGGGCCTCGCTCTGGCGGGCCTCGCTCTGGCGGCTCTTCAGCGGGTGGTAGTGGCTCTTCAGCTCGATGGGGCTGGTGGGCAGGGACATGTGGTTCGTCCCGAGTACGTTCCCGTTGATCTCCGCCCCCTCGGGGTTCGGCCTCTCCAGATCCAGACGCTTGCTGTGTTTGGTCGGGGAGGACAGGTCGACGACCTTGATGTCCGGCACGTTGGCCTGCCGGAGGACGAGCTCGGAGTGGGCCAGCTGCAGCTTCTTCATGTGGTTGATGGCTACAGCGGCGTTGAAGGCTTGCTGTGAGAGGCAGGAGGTTGAGGAAGAGATTTTAGAAACTACAAAGCTTCGTTGAAATTGCTTTCCCTTTAATGTCATGATGATTGGGAGGTTTTTATGCCGCTGCTAAACCAGATTTGATCGCCTCTAATTGTGTAGATATACATTCATATTTGGGACTCCTTTTTTAATGATAAACATAAAAGTACACTTGATCTTGATTTGTTTAAACAGTAAAGGCCTTATCAGACATCAGCGGCCTTGATTACGGAATACTATCTATTTAATGGTCCTTAATCAGGAAGGATTTAGGTAGGCACCCGATTAATCTACTATAAACTGCAGGCCCTCAATGAGCTTACTATGTCAGAGCCAGAAAAAACAATGAGGACTGACCTTCCACTTGGACTTGGCAAAGTTCTTCTGGATCTGGACGCTGACGGAATAGTAGATATCCTGGCTCCGCGCCGTCTTTCCGATAATCCTAGAAAACAGACGATGGGACAGAACGTTCAAATTTATTTGTAGGTACAGGTTAATCCTGAATCCATCTGTGTGAACTGGCACCAAGTGGATCCTGTCCTACCTGATGCACTTCACCAATATTTCACCAATATCATATGGATGTGACTATGACTCTGTAGTATCATAACACTATTATGAATCTATGGGTTACAGTTAATTTTGTTTTACTGTGCCTTCCAGTACTCTTTATATAACTTTCAAGGCATTAAAAGAAAAATCAATTAAGCATGGTCTGATTCTATTTAAGAAATGCAAATGGAATGTACAAATGTGATGCAGAAAATTATTTACTCATATTATGAAATGTGGTTCAAGTCAACAAAGACAAGCATACAAAAAGTTCTAAAATGAGACTTGAATTTGACGCATTGAAGTCAATATTTGTATGACAGTCTTCCCTCCTGATGACGGTCACTCACCATGGATGTCTGAGCGCATGATCGGTGGAGTAGCGCATGCTGGGATTCTTCTGCATCATGTTGCGTATGAAATCTTTAGCTGCACATCAAAACAAGACACAGACATTAGGGTCAAGACAGGGCTCTGTATGGAGGAATCAGTTGGCAGTATTGCATATCACATTGTGTGGATGCTGATGCTCGATGTGCTTACCAGATTCAGAAATGTCGTCCCAGAAGGGAGAGTCAAACTCATACTGCGCCTTCATGATCTTGGAGAAGAGTCGTGTCTCAGTTTCCTCATAAAAAGGGGGATATCCACAGAGTCTGCAAGAGACAACAGAAGGCTTGATGATTGTTGGAACACTGCAGAAATGATTTACATGAATGTGTGTGTGTGTGTATGAGTGTGTGTGTGTGTGTGTGTGTGAGAGAGAGAGAGAGAGAGAGAGAGAGAGAGAGAGAGAGAGAGAGAGAAAGCGTGTACGCGCATGTGTCTTATGTGTACACATTAGATGCTCACTAGGTGGTGCTATGACTCAGTCACTGAGCCATTATATTTAGATGACTGTGTTATACCAAACACCATGACCAGTCTTTACTCAATCACTTGTTAAAGATAATTTGACCTTTGGCCAAAAGACCTCTTTCATCTTTATATCTCTATTTAAGGTGTGACCATGGGTTTCACAGCAGGATTAATACTCACAATATGTAGGTGATAACTCCAATAGACCAGCAGTCCACTGCCTTGCTATAGGGCTTCTGCGCCAAAACTTCAGGAGCTGAAAGTTAGGAAATCTTATTGTTAGCATGACTCTATAAATGTAATCTCAATCAATTTGACTAATGCAGTTCAGCTAATGTCAAAGCTGATTGCTCTAGATATGTGTAATATCTCAGTGCAACAAAGCTATAAATAATGCATGATGCCTGTCATGCCATGTATTGTCTTACTGACTTGCTCCCCTGTGTGTCTTCTATTTCTTTGACCCATTTTCAGACCCCCATTCAGCAGGTGACCATACATCATTCATAAGACAGCCATGTTTTCTTACCCACGTATCCTGGAGTGCCGCAGGCTGTCGACATGATGCCATTGTCCACCATCTTGGAGAGGCCGAAGTCACTGATCATGATCTTGGCGTTCTCATCCTGGCTGTAGTACAGCAGGTTCTCCGGCTGCAGGGAGAAGAATGAAGAACTTATCAAAGTGTGACACTGAATGCAGCAGGTGTTACAATGCTTTAACCTCTGTGTGTGTGTGTGTGTGTGTGTGTGTGTGTGTGTGTGTGTGTGTGTTTTCTCTATATTGTCTGTATCATACCTTGAGGTCACGATGCACGATGCCATTTTGGTGCAGGTAGCTGACAGCCTGCAGAACTTGCTGGATCACCCTGCTGGCATCTTTCTCTGAGTACACCCCCCGGTCCAGGATACGGTCAAACAGCTCACCACCCGAAACACTGGCAGAGAGAAGTAATTATTCTTAACCTTATCTCAAAGCCAAGCCTCCTAAGTTTACAAGTTTTGCCAGTTATTTACTAACCTGATCATTTAATATTAATGTAAAAAAATGACAAACTCACAGCTGCATGACAAGATAGTAATGGGTCCGGCTTTCATAGAAATCCTCCATCCCCACGACATTCTCGTGTTTGATCCTGTTTGAGAGAAGAAAGAATTACTTTCATTATCATTGCCTTTGTGATCAGGCCAAACTAAATCTAAGGATTCCTAAAACATTTGCTGTCATATGTTGTACATTTTAAAAGCCCCCCAAAAAAGAAACCCTCCACAGTTATTCACACATTTTCCTCAGATTTTCAGCCAGTAATACAACATAAAGGAGAGAAATGTCAGCGGATTCCTTTTGGGACTGATTATACAGCGACTACAGAGAGAATGTGAAATGAAGGTTGAAGGCTCATAAAAATTCACAGGTGAATTACTTTCTCAACACTGCAATCTCGTTCTCCAGATTGAGGTCCCTCTTCTGCTTCTTCTTCACGCACTTCATGGCAAACATCTTCCCCGTCTTCCGCTCCTTCACCATGTAAACCTCAGAGAACGCCCCCCTGTTAATTAACACACAAGCGCGTGGAAAATTAGTTATTGCCAATGCAGTGAAATATCACAGGAGGAGATAACACGTCTCCCACCAAGAGGAAATGAGTCTGCCTTCTCATTAGGATAGGGGCATGTTTAATATGATATGGGGCCCTTAACAGCACAGAGTGGTGGCCCCTTGGTGCTTCATTAGTCTGGTTTCCATTATACTGAGCCAACCAGGGCCAGCCAGGGCTTACTCATTATCCGTGCCACAATCTTCTTCACAAGTCAAAACTGATGTGATTTATTCTGTATAGTTTCAAATAGATGATTGTCTTTATAATTTACAGTATCTTACAGTATGTTGATCCATAACTGATGTGCTGTATTGCTTTGGCAACATTGTTTTTTTTCCTGTAATGCCAATAAAGCAGATTTGAATTTGAATTCGTATCCTGGTGTAAGATTTTGAGTCGCAGCCCTAGCAAGTCCCATTTGGCCCTGTTCGTGACAGTGTGTGCTACCTATGGATTTTTTGTAGTTTTCCTATGTTCATGTTTTCTCCTGGGCTAACTGAGCGAAGCAGGGATGGAAGCTGCCTGATCTCACTTCTCGGAGCGGTGCAAAACAAAATCAAACACACAGCGAAAATGAGAATCGTTGAGAGGCAAAGGGTCCAATTAAGGTCCGCTAAAGGCTTAGCGGTTCACATGTCAGCTACAGTAGCGGGGACTTATTATTCTGCTCGGCGCTGTTCTGTTCCGTTCCCATGCTATCTTCAGCGCTGTCTGGGAATAGTTGTTCTACCAGGTGGATTAGGCCCTTTATCCCTTACGCAATGGGAACCGAGGCGGGCTGCGGGCTCCAGGTGCAAAGCTCAGACGCTGAACATGCGCGGCAGGGATCCAGGAAACGCCAAGACCCTAACGTACAGGCCGGGTCACAGACAGGCGTCGAGGGCCGAGGGCAGACAGGGGATAACACAAGCCTGACCTATCTGTAAGGTCAGTGACACCATAGGCTGAAGTAATCTGCTCTAATGTAGATCAAGCACTCAAGGTTTAGGGTGCAAAATGTTAACTAGATTGAAAATAAAGAGCACTGATGAAAACTGCTTTAACTTTGAGGTCTATAAATGAATACTGTAAGCTGCTAACATTCACTGAAGGATCCTAGTACCATTAAACTTGTGTCATTTTAAATTGTTAAATGCAATATGAACTAAAAATGTATTCTGTTTTCTGGTTTATTTCCCTCTTGCCATGTTTTTGCTAACAAGTTTAGGGCTTGAGTGCATGTCGCTCCACATGTAGACGGCAATGGTGTGATTGCTTATTACACACACACACACACACACACACGCTGCCTCACACAGGCTTAGATACTCAGACAGGCAGGCAGGAGAAAGCTGCCCCCACAGCAACATCACAGCACTTCACATCTCCTTGCTCAACTGATTTCTCCTTGGTTACTGGAGCTCATTTTCTTCAGAGGATCTCCTTGATGCTTATTGTGACCCTCAAGACAGATTATCAATCAAGCCATGAAAGTGAATGGCAGATGGCATCCTTTTCACTTGCAGATTGAAGGACAAAGGGCCATCAGAAATCACTGATGTGCTGGCGTGAGTGAATAATTTTGCAAGGATAAAGACTGAAAAAAGAGAATAAATTTGACTAAAAGCAGATGGCATCCATCTTTCTGCTTTTTGGAGACATTCTAGGGGTTAAACTGACCCTTCCAGAGGCTGTGGCCTGATGAGCTACCACTGCCAGGAAACAATTAGGATGATGTTTATGCTATGGTTGATGAGGCCCTATGGGGAAGGCTGTATTTTTGTCCTACGCAAGCAGTCCAATCCCTTTTGGATCATAGTGATGGAAAAAAAACGAAACGGTACACCGGGGAGCGGGCACGACGGCTCAGTGGCTTCATTCTGTTGGTATCTTTATTAGAAATGAAAGCAGTCTAGTGAAGTCACTCTGACTCAGAATGTAGGCAAGATAAGTGAAGCAATCTATCAAAAAAAAAACAACCAAAAAAACCCCCAGCTCAGTTGAACGTGCAGCTGCCTGTATGCCGTACTACTAGTCATTGCCTCAAAGATCTATTCATCTATTCTTTCTTTTTGAGAAGGATTATTACAGTCAGCCAGTCTGCCTGTATCTGCCTTATCCCAACATCTCCTCCATAGTAGCTGACCTGACCTCCATCAGCCAAACAAGTCAGGAACAAAGCCGTATACTTCAAATAAACCATCTTCAACATGCTTTTTTTTTTCCAGCTGTGAAATACGAGCAGATGGCTGAATCACTGACTGCGTTGTAAAAAAAAAATGATTTCCCAATCTTTCAACTCAAATTATTTGGGCCGGATTCAAACTCTCAACATGACAAGTACATGGAACCTGCCCGCTTCTGCAGGTACTCACCCCATGGTGTTTATTTCTAAGTGCTCTGGGAAATAATTGTAATTGCTGCGAACTAATTAGACCACTTACTAGATCTTGCCTCATCTTCATAATGAGCATGTGCTCAGGAGGAACCTAGCCTCCTTCAGAGTCCATTCACCGCTGATGGGGTGCAGCCAAGACCTTTTGGCAGCCTTCGGCCCTCGGCACAGACCCGCTCTGTTCCCGTCGCTCTGGCAGCACCGGCTTCCTCACACCTTTATTTATTTCTGGCCTCTGATCTCCTGTTCTCTAGCCGCTCACTGTATTCACTGAGACTAATTACCAGCACTAATACTGACCTGACAGAATGTAGGCCAATACAGGAGAGTTACTGCATGAAAATTGTGAGATCAACTTAAAAAATGTGCTTGTCTGGCAAGCAAAGGGTTAATACATCCAAAATGCACATTAACTGGCAATTCTTAGTGTAAAATAATTCTAATAAAAGTTTTATTAAGGACAGTTGTAGGCGTTTTTGTGAATGATCTCCTAAGCTGGATCTGCAGCCAGGCGCCATCAGGAGAGCTGAGGCTAACCCTACTGCAGCCAGTGTCTTGTGACTAAGACTCCAGTAAAGTAGGTCTCCTCATGTCAATCCAATCAAACCAATAATCTGTCCTCCACCTCAGACAGGATCTTGAGGGTCTACAATCAGGCCACGTCTAGAACCGAAGGATTTAAAGGGGCCTTTACTTTCATCTTGAACAGAAAAGTAAAACTTCTAACACCCTGCCACAGCAGCAATGTAGTCTGCCTCAATTACGGATGCACCAATATATCGGCAGAATATTGGTATCGGCCGATATCAGTTTTAAAAAGCAATATCGGTATCGGTAATCCAAAATTCTTTTTACTGCCGATATTTGGCTAATTGTGGAATTGACATTTTTCTTTTTTACCTTTTTTTCCAGGAGTGTGTCACTTAATACAACTGTCAAATTAGCAACAGAATAAAACTAACAGTATTTTGTTTAAAAACCACTTAATTATCTTAAGATAGGCATTACTGAAAAGCTTAAGTTGTTTTGCACCTGCATTTGTACTAAGATTCTTACAATAATGCATAGCAGTATTGGTATCGGTATAGCTGATATGGGTGGGAAAAAAACAGATATCGGTGCATCCCTAGCCTCAATAAATATAAATTTACAAATCTCCCATAATTTGGATTTCTGCAGTAAATCAAAACTTGTAATGAGAGCCTGCATCATCTCTAGTAGCCAATAGGCTGAAAGTATGGCAGAGTGAAGTTTTATTTCAGATGTGACAACTGTCTTGGACTGAGTTGACTGTACTTACGATCCCAACTCCTCCATGAAGTCGAACACCTCCTGGATGTTTTCAGTGTCCTTCTTCCACATATAGTCGGCCTCTTTGCGACCCATGTCTGCAGAAGCTTCAACAGGGATTTCTGTCACAGGGAGAGAGAAGAACGGATGTCACTTAACACCGCCGTCTGGAGTCTCACTGCCCCTCTGTGTCACATGAGATATGAGAGTTGCCTTACAGTGCATATATGTTCTGCATGCAATTGCAAAAAAAGCAGCAATAATCCTCTCTTAGCGTCCAGACTCCCTCATCATCATTATCATAACACAGTGTCCTCTTGGATTATAGAATTTCTCAGAGTCATGAGAAACCAGGCATGAAGGTTGGTCAGGCTGCTGCGTTGCTCTGACTGTCTGCTGGAGGACGCAGATCAGACAGACCGACTTTGTCTGGCAGACAAAAGGTTAGCGCACTAATCCCTGCTGTAACTAGCACACAGGAAGCTTTGCATTGCCAGGCCCATACAGTGTGAGGCCAAATGGTCAGTCTGATACTGTACTGGATTTGCTAATAAACCTGACAGATCTGACAAATGTGGAGAAAAGTAAGGGGAATCTGGTGACATTTTTTTCTGCATTACTCAAAAAATGAGTTTTTGAAAATAAATGGCTCATCAAAACTAACATCAAAATGTCCATCTTGGACATATTAAAATAAGCTCTAATGATCATGCAGCAATATTCAGTGCTTAAGGCTGCCAAATACTTGTTTTTGCTTTGATGACCAATAATATCTATAAAAATTTGAAATAGGGCAAGAATGACTTATCTAATCAGCCCAAAGGCACTGAGAAGGATTAGAGGTGCACTTTAATTGAGCAGGTCACTCTGTGTGGCTTCTTCTCTTTTCCCTTATATAAGGGATTAGTAACTCTTGATCTGGAGACCTGACCTTGGAACAGTCAGTGCAGATAGGATATGCACTGGGAAAAAAAGCCTTACATAGTTGACTATAAATTCCAAATTAATTTCTGAACTTACCATCGGAAAAAGCACCTGTTGAACATATATTATGTATGAAATTATTTAAATTATGAAGAATCACTCTCTGGTAGAAATCTGTGAACAGCTGATGAGTGAAACTTTGAAAGGTCCGGGTCAATTTGGGGCCAATCCCCACTTTCATTTTGCTCTCTTTGTCCTTATGAGGTCTGGTCCGTCCACATCGACAGAAATGTTGCAGCAAAAGAAACCTGCAGGCTACAGCGCATTTAAGACGCGATCCGGCCAGATGCAACACTAACATAACATCTCACTAAAATCATTTTCTAACACCCGCACTGAATAATTCAAACGATGCCTGTATGGTGCAGTACAGCGAATGGTACAAGGTCCCGTGTCCCTTCCAGTCCTCGCACACACACAGAGGCTTTGTGCTTTCAATGGGTCTTACACCTTTTATTCCCGGCCGTTATTCACTCTGTAGCCTATCCGCAGTTTTTCTCCATGCGTCAATGTGCCGTTATTTAGCGGCACAGGCCAGAACATGCGACTCAGCAGAGGATCACAGGTGCACTCAAGAGGACTGTACACTGGTGGCATCAGCTGTATCTGACAGCGCACTCTCATCCACAACAACACAGTGGGTGAGAGGCATAGTAAAGGCTATATACTGTAGCCTATGTCCAAGAGCAAACAACCAAGCCAACTGATTTTGCTGAAGATTTTGCACAATCAAAAATTACAGTAGTCTAGAGCAAGACCAAAATTCCAGTTGCACTGAATCTAGTCTTATTCTTGTTTTTTTTTGTTGTTTTTTTTTAAAGACATTTCTGCGGATATTTCTTCCACTACTACCATCATTATCCTACAGAAATGCCTTTAAATGTGACTCTGCCCTTACCTGCAGGCTTATAACAAGTCAAGCCGCACGTCTTTGCCCTACTGACGCAAGAACTCCGACCAATGCAAGGACAACACTGGTAAACGGCGTGAGAGAAAGCAAAGTGACGGGCTGTTCTGGCAGCAACAGACATTGGATGTGGCCGACGTCCCCCAGCCTCTTTTCTCTATACTCTCATGCCACCAATAGGACCAAGTTGGCTGCAGCATCCGCGGAAAAATCACTCTGCGGCAAGACTGCGAATGATCAGATATGCCATTACTATCAAGCTGGAAACCACAATAGTCTCAAAATTGAACAAAATCAAATTCAAGCAGGGTTGCACTAAGACACAAATGACTGTTGATGCTGAATGTTGACGCGGAGCACTTAAACTACCCAAATTACGCGCAGAATACAAATTAGGCATCACATTCTGGCACTGGCCCTACCTGGTTTTTAGCTGGAAAAACGTCCCCAAGCAGCAGTTCTACAAGTTACTAAAGACGTAGACTGGTTTCAGTCATGCCAGATTCAACCCCGGCTCACTTCATGAATAAGATGAGAAAATGTTTATTCACCAACAGATTGCTTCAGACTTACCTAGAGACTCTGCGCTGTAAGAGCTCAGCTCCGACTCTCCTGCCAAAAGCTCGCCGTGGTCTGGACAGACTACTTTGTCGGGAGCCTCAGAAATAACTGTTGTCAAGTCGGAGATTACATCCATGGAGAAGGCCGAGGGGAGGGGCTGGCAATCTCACAGGTGCCCATCGAGAGTTACTGCTGGCGCCGTGGCTGCAGCATCACCTTCAGCTTTGCACAGCTGCAGCATTTTATACAATAGCCTACAGTGCGCACTACGCGGAATTGCGCAGTTATTTCAAAACAGAGTGATTCACTCAAAGTACGATGCACACACAGACGCACGCACGCATGCACGCGCGCGTTCGCTCTCTCTCTCTCTCTCTCTCTCTCTCTCTCTCTCTCTCTCTCTCACACACACACACACACACAATTCAGTTTTTGGCTGATAGAAGTGGTCTATCATACATTCTGCATCAGTGCCTCTGTCAGTAGGCTAAAGTGATTTTTGGCGGTCATGTCAATCAGGATTAGTTTATAACGCCCTCATTCAAAGAGGCAACCTTAGGAAATCCATATATTTGGAAACACATTTTCTTCAACTCACATTTGAAAGTATCAGACATGCTTCCCACCTGGGCCATAGACTTTGTGAAACCTTCAACAATGCCTTATGTGTTGCATTGTTATTCTCTTCAGAGGTCAGGTAGCCCACAATAGGCGTCCTATTTATGACAGGCTTAGGGATTAATCTGCATCAGGTGCTCATCATTTCACCCGTCATACCAAGGAGCTTTCCTGACTAAGGACAAGTCATGTTGATAATACTGTTTTTCTGTGTTTCTAGTACTGCATACAAAACCAGTTTTATGTAGAAATGGCATAAATACATACAATAGAGGACATTCAAGTCATTAGAAGTCACTATTTGTGTTATGCTTAATAAATTATCCACAAATATTTCTAATTAAAAATACATAACAACAACAATGCATGCATAAATGTGTGTGACAAATGAAAGCAAGCTGCCCTACAGAGTCGCAGCACCTGGAAGGCTTGAGTGGCTAGAGAGCTTCAGCTGCAGCCTACCTGCGTTAGGCATGTGCAGTGAATACAGAGCAAGAATATCAATAGCTGGACCGGTTCATGATGTTGTCATGGATACTGGTTCAAGAGGGTGTCATGGTCATCTTCCATTTCAGATGATTTTCAGAAACAGAATGAGTTAAAGTCCTTTTCAGTTGGGAGAGAATGCATCACGCCCACTGGAAACAGCAACAAGAGCAGCACAGTCACTGAGAGTCAAACTATTCAAATAGAAAGGCCAGTAATTGAGCAGCACCACAAAGAAGAGTTATAAGCACTGTGCTTAGTTTTCACTGACCATCCTCTAGCATCTGATTAAAACCTTACTTCAATTTCTTAACCTAAGTGTAGCATTTGACACAGTAGAATTGTTTTGCTGATCTTGTAGGAAAAACTGTGGACTGGAGAGCCTTCTTCTCACAGCACTGGAGTTTAAGACAAAGTTCAAGAAACGCTATATTTCCCCCTGATGTTCCAATAATTAATACCCACACAGCCAGTTATGTTTTATGATTTGTTCTTATTCCAACTTGTTGCTTGAGTTTTGAGCTCTGAGCTCCAAATGGTTTAGATCATGTTTAACGCATTTGAATTGAACTTGGCTGGGAATGGAAAATTCAGTGAAGCCAATGTGAAATAAATCTGTTTCACAAGCTACAGTAAGAAAACAACGAAATAATATACTTAAGTCAACCTGGGCAGGACCTCAGTTTGCTTGCTTGAACCACAATGAAATACTGTAGAAATACAATATGAATGATATAATATTTGGACTCTCCTACCCTGAATTTACTGAGGACATTCTGGCAGGCGGCGGTAGCTTAGTGGTTACAGAAGTGGGCTAGTGACTGGAAGGCCAGCGGTTTGATTGGACTTGCAGGGAAAATGTGGGCAGAAACCACCTTTGAGGTGACCTTGAGGAAGCCACTTAACCCCAGCTGCTGCAGTGGAAGACTGTGGTTGTACTGGGCAGCTCCCAGGTGTGTGAGTGTGTGTGTGTGTGTGTGTGTGTGTGTGTGTGTGTGTGTGTGGGTATGACTTAAGTCACTTTCAGGGACACACACCAGACTTAAAACCAGTTGATTGGGGATGGCTTGTGCAATTGGGGACAAAAGCCGTGTCCCCAATTGGTAAAAAGCAGATTTTTGGGTCAGTGGTTAAGGTTAGGGTTAGGTTAAGGTTAGGGTTAGGGTTAGCCAAGTAGTGGTTATGGTTAGGGTTAGAGTTAGCCAAGTAATGGTTATGGTTAGGGTTAGGGTAAGTCTCCAGGAAATGAATGTAAGTCTATGTAAATACCCCAAAAGTGACTTAAGTAAGACCGTGTGTGTGTGTGTGTGTGTGTGTGTGTGTGTTGCCATTAGTTGACTTTCCCTGGATGAAAAAGCAAAAACTTCTCTTTGTGCTGTATTTTTTGTTTTCTTTGCTGCTGTCCTGTTTTTCACACTGTGCAATATGTTTCATAAGCTTGGTACATCTGTGCTCATTGGCCAGGTGCTAACATGAACTATGCTATGCTAACTTCCCACATGCTACACTAGGCTTATGGAAAGTGACACTTGTGTGACCTGGGTGTGAACATGGATCACAATTTCTGAGAAGCCTCATCATGTGGAATTAGCTAAACCTATTTATGCAGGTTAATGGTTTGAAGGACAACATGTACCACTGATACATGGCAAAGTACATTATCAAAAGAAGGAGAACGTTTTTTCTAAACTATTACACACCTGTCAGAGATTCTTAACTCTAATCTAGAAATTGAACACCATTCCTTCTGAAGTGTCTATATACCTTATTGATATTGTTCTTTATCTCTAGTCACAGAATATTGTATGTACACCTCCAGACAAGGCACCAGTCTGTTTGGCTTTACCACAGGACAGTGTTGTGATATTGACGGCCCAGCTCTCTGACTGGAAGAGGAACTCATAAATTCTCAACCTCAGGTTAGGTGCTGTAAACACAAGAGCACTGAGCAGGTTGAGTTCTTGACCTAAAAGTCAACAAAGGTATATCTTACAGACAGACATAGCACTGCTAGTACCTACTTGTAAGGAAGTACATTTAATTTTGTTTACATTAGTTTGGTTTGCAGACAGCAGCCTACATGATGAACTGGTAAGAGCATTGAGGAGTAGCCTATATTTGTCCACTCAACCACTGCCCCTCATTGTCCACTTTTCTAGTCAAGTCATGTAAATCTCTTTGTGTGAAGTCATGCTGCTTTCATTTTTCAAAGAGAAGACAACATAAATTATGATAAACTTTATTTAACAGATTTGAGCCAAGGATTGGAAGTTTTAGGCAGGGCTGCTACACAAACATTCTTTTAGCGTTTAGATTTTGTTTTCTTTGATTTGACTGCTTTCTAAACACCAAAGATGTAAATAACTTCTTTTATGATTTGTAGAACTAAAATCACTGTATATTTTAAATTGCATTTGGTGTATCAAATCCTGTAATTGGCTGTACCTTCAGTCTCCCCTGGACACACCAGTTGGCCAGATTGCACTAGTTTTTGGGTTTCAAAAAACAGTCACAGCTTTTCAAACCACTCTCTTTTAACAGTGTACTCATCATTATTGCAAACCAGCAGAAACCTAGAGTAAGAAAGTGTTTTAGGAGTAGAACCAAAACTTTGGTCTGATGGAAATGTATAGCTACAGCAGAATAGACCTGCATGAATTGGTGGTAGATGTCTGCTGTAGAGTTGTAAATTCAGTTCCGCAATGAGTCAAATAGTCTAGATCTAGATGGCTAGTCACATTATACTGTCTGGGCTCTGAGGATTGACAAACAGAAAGCATCCCTGACTTATCTAACCTTACAACAGCAGGCTCTGTTTAACCCAAAGGAATACATATTAAAACAAAATTCACAAAAGAAACAACAGGGGCAATTTGGACTTTTAAAATCCTGGCTTTGGAGTTATCCAAGAGTCCAGTTTCAATTATGGCCTTAAAGTGATGTAACACAGAGCTGTCCAATCTCCTCACAGGAAAAAAAAATCAATTAACACCACCTCATGCTCTCAAGAGCAATGAGGTGACCAAATCAATGGCCAGTGGGATTAACTTAAAGAGATCATGCAGCTAAACTTTAATTCCTTATGTAACCTGGTTGGTGACTGAAAAGTGTTTAAAGCAACGTGAGCCGCTCCCGCATGAGACAGAGAAGAGGAAGAGCCACAGCAGACATTTATGCACATCAAATCTACAAATTTTGGACTGCAAACATTATCCAGAAAAGGTAATCCGACTTCAAATCCACTGAATGAAATTGAAGTGAAAACCAGTGATTCAAGTATAAATAAAATGTTATTACATAATGTTATTACATAATTGATGCCCAAAATTGTTCATTGCTAACATAACCTGAAAGTTAGTGCTTGCATGAAATTAGTGACCCATGTGTGGTATTTGAAGCAAAGTGATGTTATATAAAGCAATTAATCGTTGGACCAAAAAGATTGGCTAACTTTTTTTTTTATCTTTTCCTTTGTGAAAGCTAGGTATTATACAACCAACATATTCAGAAGCAGGTGGGCAGTTCTGCTACAATCATCAAATTACTCGCCTTTTTACTTCATTTTGGAATACCCAGAAATAGCACTCAGCCTCCACAAGCTTCCTCCATAAGATCATAAGGTCTGATAAATATTTACAGTTAGTCAACAAACATGCATTTGCAAAATGAGGCAATTTCTGTGAAAGGTTAAAACAATAAGCAGACACTTGTTTTCTATTTGGCTGCTTTGTTGGTGCCCCCACAGACAACCCTGTTTTGCATTTGAATGGTTATTTTCCAAAACAATTGCAAATTTAGAAAAGTTATTAACTGATGGCCATCATTAAACATCTGCAATGTTTTCAGGACCCAGTCTGTAAAAGGATTTAAGTTACTCCCTTTTAAAAAGGATCTTAAATAGTCTTTACTTTAATAGTTAAAGTAATCTAATTGTGTGCTATCAATCATTATGTAAGCATTTCCCTCCAAATGGTGTACATGTGACTGTAACTCTTCATGTCTTTGTTCTCTGACATCACTCTGCTGTCATTGATCTCTTTTGCTCAGCTACAGCCAGCTGGACAGAACTGACTGAATAAGCAGCTGACGTCATGCGCGCTCTCCATGTGGTTGGTCTAATTGAGCTGAACAGTCACATGGCGTCTTGTATGTGCCAGTCATCTTGTTGAAACACAGAATGTTTCATTGTTTTAAAATGATGCTATAGCTATTACAATATTAAGCAGTATTTGATTCTTCAAGGTCATTTACTATGCCAATACCTCCAGTGGGACAAAATGAAAATTTATACTGTAGCATGCAAATCCTCGAACCCATTTTGAACAGTATATACTAAAGATGGTAGATTTCCAGTGCTTTTTGAATCATTTGATCATTAATTCCTATGCATACAGATTAATATGCAGATCCAATGTTGAAACATTGGGCCAGTGATGCTTATTGGAGTTTTTCCAATGCAAAACCTCTTATGAAGTCTGACCAACCTGACTGCACAATTTAGAGGGATAAGTATGCACCCTAGAGGTTAGTAATTAGAATAGCAGGGGAAATTATACCATTACATAATAACATGGCCCAAGGTTATGGCAGTATGACAAATGACATACAAAAGCCACATTGGAGACGCATTTGTCACAACTGCTTTGAAATACAAAAGCAGATATATATAGTAGATCTGAAAAGAAAATGCAAAGTCAAGCATTCGTTACTGCAATGAAGACCTTAATGTATTTCCATGTCAAAAAATAAAAAATATCAAAGTGCATGATGTTTATTTGATATACTGTGACGTGCTGTCCAGGTGGGACAAAATGGCAGCATTAGAACAAAGAATATATAAGGCTTGTTCTCACTAACAACAAACTGGTCTTTTTATCTCAAACCTGGCTATTTTGCCAACACATGGAGGCAAATCTGCAGATGATAGATGATGGCTTTTATACTAGATTAACCCGTCCCTTCAGTGTGTTTTTCATTCACCTCGACACCCCCTGTGTTCCTGTAACACACCCACCTAAACAGCAGCCCACCGCTGAAGGCCATCAGTGAAAAACCTAACAGTAATCCTAGAGGACTGAACGGTCAACCCCTGAGATCAACTATCAAACATGCAATCCAAAAAGCACATGGTGAACAGCATGAAGTGCTATGATGACGATAGAACGGATAATAATACAAAATAAATCATGAATACTAATAATTGAATTTAGCTAATCTTATATATTTTAATCACCTGTGTTATATATTTTTGTTTTTACCACCAACTCATTTCTAGAACTTTAGTATACAAATACCAAACATAGAATTGTGATATGTACATTTTTTTTTTCTGCACAGTCGCACTTATTCATGGTGACACAAGTAAAATCAACATGAAGGTCAAACTGTTTTCAAAAACACCATCCATCCCTATGTTTTCAACCGAGGACTCTGAGGCTCCAGAGCCAGCTTCTGCAGGTTTCACAGCCGTAGTTTTAATGCCTTGGCTTTGCACTTGAGTCACATGTTACTAAACCAGGCCAAGTTTCTGGCTGGGTAATGATTAGCTGTTGTGTGTTTGGTGGTGCAGCACACAGCAGGGGTCCGTTTCCATATGTGGGCTGTAGCTGGAACCCCACCATCATGGCAGGCAGGGCTTAGCCGGAGAGTTCTTGGACGCATCAACTCAAAGACTCAGATCTCCAGGCTTATGTCTCCCTCTAGGGGGCGGATTGCAACTGATGCTCGTTCAGCCACTGGCTCTTAAGCCTGAAAGCGCTTTCTCCAACGCTGTCAGGGACCGCATGTGGTGGGATGCCCTCCGCAACGATGCTGTGTCATCTTTGGCTTTGCAAAAGTTAAGTTTTACGTTCCACGTCTGAAAGCAGCGAGTCTCACATACGGTAGACGTGAGTGCAGTATCTACATGCGGGTTCATGTATGTGTCTGTGTGTGAAAACCTTATGACCAGTGAACCTGAGCTCCTGCCTTGGAGTGCCGTTTAGCCTCCATGATGGAGAAGGCTTCTTGCTCCTCGCTCATCTCCTTCAGCCTCTTCTCCTCCAGAAACGACACCAGAGAATCCCTCATGTCCACCACCTCGATCATCTGCTGAAGGACCCTATCCTCCTCCGCTTGCTGCTCTGCTGACTTGTCTGAGTCTGTGAGACACACATAAAATTGAAAATGAAATTACCAACACTTACCCACAAATCCAACACAGATGTGCAAACACACATGTAAGTGTTGGAAAGTTTTACCATCTAAGCCAACTCTCTCCCACCTCACCTTTAGGAGGTGGCCTAAATCTTTTAGATAACTGGAGGGGTTATAAAGAATTAACAATCTCAGGAAATCAGACATGGGTGCAGGGCAACGGCCATTTGATTTATATGCCTCTGTACTGTACCTCTAGTCTTGCAGCAGGAATGCATCGACTGTATGCAGGATGGGACGGCACCCATGACAGATAGAGAAAACCAAAGCAACTGATGTTCTCATAAGAAGAGGGTACATACAGTAATAGGCTGGCTGGCCTTGGTCAGGCAAACAAGGCTGATGTTTATTTGCAAGTTGGGTTGTTCTCTCTTGATGCATCAAAATCAATAAACCTCCTAAAACACAGTTGTCAGATGCTTGCTCTTTGGTTCTGTACCTTCCAGATTTCCAGGCAAGAATCCCCAACAGTAAGTATGCACATATATGCATACACACACACACACACACACACACACACACACACAAGGAATCAGTGTACACACCACTCAGTTCCATGTGTTTCCTGAGCTCCAACTCCAGCATGCTCTGCTTGTCTTCAAGCTCCAGCTGTCGAGACCTGAGAGGTTTCAGAAAAACAGCTGAATCACGGCAGCATAAACCAACCTCCAGGAAACTTCTTAAGCACCTCATTGATAAGATATTAAGTCAGTCTGTGAAAGAGCAATCCAAAAAAAAAATCCATCCTGTTGTAGCTGCAGGTCATCACAAGGCAATATGACAAATGTAAGAGTCTGAGTATAAAGAGGATCAGTTGCTACCATGGTGAAAGGAAACAGTAACCACAGTGTTATGAGTGGGAGGTCTGCTGTTCTGGGCCTGCTGGCTGCTATGTCATTTCCACTCTGCACAAAAACTGTGTTGTATTCCCAATCTGCCTACACAGCCATGCACTGTGTGTCTCTCTGTTTGTGTGTGTGTGTGTGAGTCCACAAAAGGTGTACACTTACGCCACCATGAGGTCTGACTCCTCAGAAACCAAAGCGTTCTTCTGGTGGACCAGCTGGATCCAGTGCTCTATCATGTCAGGAGAACCTCCACTGCCTGGGGGAGGACAAGCACAGAGTGTTTGGGTGTCTGTGTGTGTATTTTGTGTGTTTGTGTGTGAAGTAAAAGAGAGAGAGAGAGACAGGGGTGGTGTTCAGGGGATGGCAACTCTCCAGATACAGTGGTGGGAAGTGAGATGTGTGTGCTGAGTGTGATACAACATTTGTGTGTGTGTGTGTGTATCTTAGGAGAAATTGGGAGCCCTCAAGCTAAAACAGTAAAGTGTCTCTGGGATTTCTGGAGGGTGGTCTGTTCCCCCTGTATTAAACTGACTTACAAAATGCTAGATTTTTCATTTTTAATATTATACAAACATGCATTTAGCATTTTTGCAAAGTCATTACGCCCATTAAATTGTTTGTTCAGATGATGTAACTTCAAGTATTAAGAACTTAAATCATCATGACCACTGGGATCTTACCAGCTTCCCCTCTGAGAGCTCGCTCCAGCACCACACCGTTGTCCTCCAGCTCCTTGAACGTCACCTCAATCTCCTCCAGTCTCCTCTGGATGGACTGTGAAACAGAAACAAGCATGAGGAAGTAAGTTACTGGAGCAAAACATTTGACAAAAAAAAAATCCAGCATTAAATCCAGCATCTAATCTGAGAGCAGAAGACAGGGCTAACAGGTAACTTTGGTGACTGATCTTAGAACAGCACCTATATTCATAGTCAGCTTTGGGTGAAATTAGAGAAGCGACTGAGAGACAAGGCCTGGATGAGCTTTGCAGCACTGAGAAAAGGAGGCTGACCTGAGCTTTACGGAAGCGCTGTAATTCGCTCATCTTGGCTCTCCGCTCCAGCGTCCTCATCTTCATCAGCTCCAACTTCTCAGCCTCAACAGGGTTAGAGGGCACCGACTGAAACTAGAAGCAAAGCGTCTTTATTGTGTACTAATAATAGTAGTACACTATTATGTAAAAAAACAAAACACATCGGCTCCACTCCGCTCCTTACTTTCTCATCAAATAAATCAACGTCGTCTCTTCCAAACATCTCATCGTCGTCGTCATCATCGTCGTCTCCATCAACACCATCCTCTGAATTGCTGTGACCGTGCCTGAATGTTGTTTCTGTGGTAAAACGGGCAAAACAAGATGTTGTAAAAAAGTGTTAAAATATACCCAACACCATAACAAAGTTTCCATGTAACTTGTGGTCAAGATAAAAGAGGAGGTGGGGCCTTACCAACTCTCCCTGGATGGTTATTGAGGACGCTGAGCCGGTGGTCTCTGCTGAGCCTCGGGGAAGAGAGGTTCCAGGGTGAAAACTTGGATCGGACCTTGGTCTGCCCGCCCGGCTCCTCTTTCCTCCTGAAGCAGCGCCGGTTCCTCTTCTCCCGGACGTGTCCTGCGGTACTCCCGCTCCAGTAGCCTTCCTCTTCCTGCCCGTCCAGGCCTGCTGGTTTAGGGGGGCTCGGACCCCCCGCTGTGGCTGAGGAAGAGGAGCAGGAGGAGGATCCGCCGGGGGTCTCCGAGTCCGAGTCTAGGCTGAAGCTCTGAAGATTGACCAGCTGGCTTTTCTCCTCAGCGGTCAGCTGAAGCTTCCGCAGCGACTGCTTAGGACGGGAGTCTGGTGCTGCCCTGGGGGTCCCACCCGCCGGCGTAGGGGCTGGAGATGTACGCTTCTCAGGAGGTGAGAGGTTAGAAAGGTGGATGGTGCGAGGTTTGGCGGTCGGAGGAGAGGGCTGAGGGCTGGGTGTGGTCTGCCGGGAGAAGCGGGGCTTTGGGACAGGCTGGGGGACTAAGGGAGGAACTTCCCCAGTCTCTTCTTCAGCGGGTGCTGCTACCTCACTTTTAGATGGAGGATCTGTGAGTGGTTTCGATGGCTGTGACTCGTGGGACTCTTCTTTGGATTCAAGTCTATGGTGGTCTTCTTTGCCCTCAGGCTGATGTGGCTGTGTGTGTCTAGAGGGACCACAGTCCAGAGAGTGCTCATACTCCTCATCTGAGGGAGACGGTGTATGATCATCACTGGAAAGCCCGTTCTCGTCATCTGTCCCTTTGTGATTTCTTTCGCTATCCTAAACAGAATAAATGTCATGTAAGAAACCTCTTTTCGACAATTCTTATGTAAAAAGACATAGAATTAGAGCACATATCCCTGTTTGAAATGAATTGGTCTACAGAACACATACACAGTGAATCTAACATTCTCAGTAGTTGTGCTTAATTGCCGTGGGCGAGTCAACCTCGCAGGCTGACGACATTGGACCAGGCACCAGAAGGATGATATATCATGAAACAGAAGATTGTGTAACACTGCATTATGAACACAAGTATTCGACTGTCAACCGACACGGAGCCTTGAGTCATCAGCAGCAGGTACCAGAACGGTTTACATCTGCTCAGTGACCCACCTTACAGCAGGATATTTCAGTCCCGTTCTCCAGCTCCAGATCCTCAGAGTGCAGCTCACAGTAGAACCTCCCTGGGGGAACATCACACAGAAAACAATAAACGAGTTGAAAGTCGGAGACAAGTGAATTGTCTTTTTCCTTCAGTGATTTATTTTTTTCTGTCTAAACTACAAAACCCTTAAAAAGGGGTCTCACCGCAAATTATTAATGACACTAATAAATAAATCAAGTGCTGCTCTATTTATCCCAGGGAAACCGTGCCCTGGCTTTCTGAGAATACATTACACCACAGGTACAACAGCTGTTGAAGACAGACATACAGGTAGAAGTACTCTATGCTCCTCAACAATGCAGCATAGAATACTTCTGCCTAGGCTTTCTATAGTAGCAAACATCAAACTGCTAAACAACAAAAGATAAAAAGCTAACAGAAGTTACACAAACACGGACAGAGAATTGTGACATTTATATTTTGAATGGGTGTTCATCTCCCATAAGTTACTATAGACATATGACAATCTCCCTACTAGAGAGTGGCACAGATGGTCCTCACCTGTAGTCTGGTCGAAGGTGTATCCTCCCAGTCTGAGGGTGATGCCACACTGATGGCAGGTGAAGCAGCTCCGATGGAAGAACTTGCCCTCAGTGCTGATGCGCTCCAGCACATAGACCCTCTGTCCACAGAAGTAACACTCCTCACTGTTCCCCATCAATAAGCTCACATCAGGATCAGGGTCGGCCTTGGGAGCAGATGTGGGGCTCAGCTCAGGAGCCACAGGGGGCGCTACCGGCTGAGGGGAAAGGAGAGAAAGGCAGGATATGTTTAGCAGTAATTGGCAATTTTGTCTGGCATTTGGTAATAGAATATGTTTATTTCCCATAATAGTTCAGATTTGTATTTCGGGTTTCAGGAAATTTCCTGAAGTAATTTACTAATGAAGAGTTAGTACTTAAAACTTCCAAAGTAGAATTAAGTGGATTAGTCAGAACAGAACTCACAGTGTCCTCATCTCCCATCCTCATCTCTCCTTCTTTTGCTCGTCTCTCGGTTGCCAACTTCTCCTGTAAATACAAACAAACTGCCATGTGACCTGCTTGTGTTGATTACGTAAAGAATATTTATAAAGACAAAGAGAGATTTTATGTTCTCCAGTGTCATGTGATACACAGACTGAAAGCCTAAACATGAACTTGGGGAAAGAGAGGCTAATCCCAACTCCAGCCAACAAGCCAATGTGTTTGAAAATATCCTTATCATGCATTTCCCTGTGCTGTGTAAACAGTGGACTCCAGTCACGGTGGGCTCACCTTGCGTCTCTGCAGAGAGTTATGCTTCAACTTGTTGAGGAAGAAGACAGCTGACTGTGTCCGGGAGAAAGACAGGGACTTAGGCGATGCCAGGAGGCCTACAGGCTCTGTCGCCCACAGAAAAAAAAGACAGGCAGGCAGACAAACACACACAGACACACAGACACACACACACACACACACACAATTCAGTTTCCTTCTATTACCACTACACATGTCAACTAACACAATGGCACAGGAGTCTCCCTGCAGTGCTGCATACACACAAAACAGGATGCCTAGGTGTTAAATATTCTGATTTTGTACCCTGTGTATCATTTTTGGTTGTGTACCCTGCCACCAGAAACCTTAACATTTTGTATTTACAGTAGCTTCACAGCAGCTGCAATTGAATCTAACTTGTCAATCCCCATGCAAACTCTTGAGCTCCAGATCTTACCACCACTCCCACTCTTTCACCATTCAGATAAGGTTACAGGAGATTGACAGCTCCCTCCTGCCTGCGCATCAGTCAGCGGATCCTGAGCACAGCAGAGCAGCACAGCATCACAGGCGAGGAGAGCGCATGTCACACCCACTTCAGCGTATGTAGTACCTCCAAATGCTGGACTCACATCTACACTGCAAAAACTCACCATGCCACAGAAGATCTGCAAGCCTACAGAAATACCTCCGGAAAAAACAGCCAGGAGCAAATCCTCCTTCAGTGCAGAAATAGTAGATCCCTTTAGGAGAGGCTAGTCCCACCAGACCCTGATAAGCCTGGTCCTCACCGTGACTGTTTGCTCTGTCTGCTGCTTGGCTTAGTGCAGGAGAGCAGCAGCACCAATAGGGGCTGGCTTTGAGCACAGCACTAGCCACTCAAACCAAGGGAATTCTGGGTAACAGGCTCTTAAAGGGACAGCGCCAATGTGATCGCTTCTCAACACCGAACACATTTCAGTGGGAGGACAAACGCACCTGACCCTTTTAGAAATAGGTGATGCTAATGCCGTGCAGTGTCTAAGCAACCGAGTTATGTAAGATTATATCGCCGTCTCTAAAAGACTATCCTCATAAATATATCAGATCATGAATATCATTAAAAACAACATCATTATTATTACATTTAAAAATGAAAACCCTAACCATGGCAAAGTGACATTTGGCATTTCACTTTTAGCCTGGGATACACCAGGTAAAAGATTTGGCTGAAAATCCAGTTACAATCTGTCATCTTGGTTGATGCACAATAACACACTACCCATAAGTTTACCTTTGGTTGGCACGGCAAAGGCGTTTTGGACCTGGGTGAGGTAGAGGACCATGGACAACTTGTCTATCTGACCACTGTTGGCCATGTCACTGGCAGACATGATGGGTGAGATGCCAAGCTCCCTCTCCAGGATGCTGAAGGCCAGTTGGTTGTTGTGAACAGCATTGGACTCATCCAGGGAGGACATGTCACTGTGGTGGCATAAAGAAAGCAGGGAATCACAACACAGAATGGGAGGGCTTTTCACAGCAAGCGTTATCAGTTACAGTATTACTAGTGTATGAAGTGATGTGCAGTAATGCAATTGTTCAGCAGTTTTTGCACTTTGACTGCTTGGTCGCCCATAGATTTTCTTTAAGTACAATGAGTAAAATGTAAACATCTGAACTAAATTGCTTTCAAGAATTGGGTCAAAAGAACACTATTAAACTTGCTTTTGCTGCCTCATCATATATCAGCCTACAGCACCTCATTAGTGGTGTTGTTCTCAGTAGATGAAAGTCAAGCTAAGCAGAGGCCAAGGGACCGACTCACATGAGCTGAGGTCTGAAGTGGTGGATCAGAGCGCAGAGAGCCAGCCCGGACCTCCAGGACTGGGTCAGATCTTTTACATTCACTTTCTCGTAACCCGCGGTGTTCTTCTGACACCACTTCAACAACTCATCATAACCGCCACCTGAATCTGTGAAGGAAAACATGGACCATTCCTTAGACGATGCCCTGCGACCTTTTTTGCGGTTTCACAGTAATAATAACCAGATAACTTTCATCTGTTTAGTATGAACAGACCTTGGCGCATGTGAGGCCACCTGTTCTTCTGTGTCTTGCTGGGATTGGATTTATAATCATCAACATCATAGAGGTGCTGCACCTAAATGAAGAGACACATAGATCAATACATCCAGAGACTATAGAGAAAAGTTATCCTTAACCAGAACTTAACTCACACAGTTAACCACATAAGAATACAGCAGGCGTTGTAAATCAAATACAAAAAGGTCTGGTTTAATGCAGTGCAATCAATACAGGTTTTTTTGTGTAAACCCTCCAAAGCCCAATAATCAATAGACTGTCTCCCTGTGTGGAAATCAAACCCACTGTCCTGGCCCACAACTCATTACAATTAGCAGTTTCCTGACAACAAATATATACTACACAAAATATTGAAGGAAACAGCTGTGGAACAATGATGGAACTGGGTTTTACGCTGTACTGAGAGAAATATATATTTTCTTAGTTAATATATAAACAGAATACAATAACAATTTTGTTAACATTGCCTCGCTTTTATGAGACTATGTCTAGTAGATTGTGATCTGCATCTTTCAATGACGTTTCTGGCAATTATAGTGACTCTGATTCAAATCTCAGTTGAGTAAATAAAGGATAAAAACAGTCCTGACCTGGTTGGTCTTTATGGAGGAGAGGTTGACATTCTGGTACCGTGTCGAGGGGTCAATACTGTAAACAGTGTAGTTTTTGCTGGTGTTTTCTGGGGTGGTCTGGGACAAGAGCTGGTAGACACTTTCTCTGTGAATTCATTAAGAAGGGAAACATTTTATTGAGGCAATTGAGATTAGTGGGCAAATTGGTAGGGAGAAGCAACCATAGACGTTATTCATGTCTGTCCTTAGCACTGTAGCAGGAGCATTATAATTTAAGGCTGATTAGACTGTTGTTTACTTATACTCTTTTAGCCAACCACAGACTCCATTTTGCCTCAGAGTAATTTAGAGCCAAGCACAGCCCTAGATCAATAAACATGGAGATACAGTGCATATAGTAATAGTCTGATAATGTTAATGGGTTGTACACTTACTTTTAGAGGTCATTACACAATACAAATTTTTGACTCCATACTAAAATGACTAACTAATAGATTGTCAACCTGTCACATAGTTTTGGTACCCTTTAAAAAGGACCACAGTCCATTAACCTTTTTTCTGTTATGGCCAACAATACCCTAAATAAGATGACAGTCTGCACTTTAACCTCAACAGAGTTCCCACACTAGACATTAAATTCAAGGAGTTTTCAATAACGTTTAAGGTCTTGTTTGGTGAAATTCACGAGCTCAAAATTGGCATGTTTTGGGGTAAGAAATGACATCGACACTAGAGGTCTAATTTTTTACTCATTATCTTGTCAAGTCAAGACATCATGATGAAATCATCAAACTGCACTATCATAGGGTTTTCCTCAGGATGTGAAGTGTTACTTCTAGAACAGTCCAGAGGCATATTAGCACAAATTTGCTATATTTTAATTATTAAAAAAAAAGAATAATTACAAAAAAATCTTTCAAGGACATTCATTTTCAAAAACTTTTATGACCTTATTTTATTTTTCTCAAATCTGTGGGAACCCTGCCTCATAGTAATTGTGTCATTGTACACCCAAAGTATTAAGAGTATGGAGTCAAAAACAAGCAACATTATTACTGTCCAGATACCTATGGTGCTCACTGTACTCACTTCCCTATTTCTGGGAATTTGAAGGAAACACTTTCACTTTTTTGTAAAGTGCACTGTTTGTTTGAATCATCAAGCAGTTTCAGTGGTGAAGAATATGGCAGATGGTGAAGAAACAGGAAGGAGCTGTACAATCAACTGTAGTGTGGTTTCCATAATAACGCTCGATTTCTCGTCATAATATAAAATGGATTGTCTCTATTGTATTGTTGTATGAAGCCGACTCACCGTTCGGCCAGGACCTTGAGATGTGGGACCCCCTTGCCCCAGTTCCTCACCATCCACGCTGTGTCAAAAGCAGCTAGGAACCCACGGGCTATACCTGTCCCCAGAGGCCAGAAAGGCTGCAGACAAAACAGCATAAGAACACAAATAGAAGCAAATTAAAACAACATCACAAGTTATGGTAAGTTTACACTGATTGGATACCATTCTGAGACGTATTTCACTGAATAAAACATCTGAGGTGGAAAAAGATAGCTGCCAAACTTTTCTTGCAAACTTTAAACAGGAGCTTATCAGATTTCCAAACAAAGAGGGATCCTCTTTGTGCAGAGAATGCGTGAACGAGGGGGAAAGTGCACCAGATCACTGAAAGGTATACTCAAAGTGTTGCCCCCTACCTCCACCAGACAGTCTCCGACGAGGCCCAGCAATAGTTTCTTGCCCTTCCTCTCCTTCACCAGCGAGGCGTTCTCGGCGCGGTGCATGCAGGTGAAGTCGAACATGGCCACGTCCGGCTGGCCCGCGTGGTTCTGAGCAAACTCAAGGTCGGGCAGCTGGCAGCCTGTGGAGAAGTGGGCGGCGTCGTAGGCATAGTGACGCAAAGCGTCGTGGTCCACGTTAGCCGGAGCAAGCAGCTCCTCTGCATCGCTACAGTCCTGTAAAGACAGAGGGAGTGGAGGGCTTGTCGTGACACTTATCTGATGACTCATGGCACCTTTTCTGATGCTTGGTGACACGACTTGTACTTAGTATACCCCATTAGCTTAGGGGCCAAGGTGCAGAGGAGAGGAATGATTGAGAGGCTCTACATGATGTGACAATTTCTCTCTGAACACTGGAGCGCTTCTCTCATCCATCCAGTCTGTTCTTTATTTGCTGGCCAGGGATGTAGCTGCTGCCAATGAAAATCACACTTTTTCTTCATAATGGATGTGTTATCCTCACCTGTTTAATGACCCCCTTCTTCAGCAGGCTCTTCTTCTTGGCAGTCATGACAAAGTAGTGGGTGTCGTCTTTATAGTAGACAATATTCTCCAAATCAATACCTGGAATGGAAAATGGAGAGAGAGCATGGTGGGCATATAGGAAGAGAGATCAGCGTGGGAGTGTGGGACACTCAGGGAGGGAGTCAGTAAGTAAAAAGAAAATAATGTTTTTGTACTTGATGCATCTTCTTTGAATGTGTTTTTTTCTCCTTGTTAGCTTGTCTGCTTGTGCTTTTCTATTGGTTTTCCTGGAAGGTGGGGGACATAATGGAACAGAGGAGAGACTAGATGGGGACTTACATAGGGAAGAAAAAAGAGGGTTCAAATTGATGCAATGCGATATGAATACATATCTTGTTTGAAAGTAAGAGGAAGTAGTTGCAAAGTAGAACAGAGAGGAAGATTGGATTTCACCACCGTTAATGTTGTCACAGGAAATTGATGGAGGATTGGAACAAAGATTAACAGCTTTGCAGCTCTTTTCACACTTGTCATTGTACCGGGCCTGAAAGTGTGAACGTTCATTTCATGCCCTGAAGGTTGCGTTCAACGAGGTTCAACAGTGGTACAATAAAAGCAAAACAAGAACATCCATGCTCTTATTAAAAATGTTATGGTTCAGTGACTTTACTTCATAATTTATGTTCTCACTTAGTGCGAGCGCGAGTTGGTCTGATGCAACCGATTTCCTCTTCTCCCCCTTCAATTTTTAACAGACTATACTGAAATAGACTATGCAGCCGTTTCACTGCAAATCAAGACCTTATCTCCCATCTGATCCAGTTGCTCTGGACTGTAGGTATCATGTGGAATCCTACCGGTCTCAGTGAGCAGGTCCTGGAAGAACTTCTGGTTGTAGATGCGGGCCACGCCGCTGATCTCTGCTACCTGGGCCTCCGCAGCCGTGCGTCTGTTGACGAAGTTGGCTGTGATGCCGATGGCCAGCTTGCCCCTCAGTTCCTTATGCTTGAAGCCTGAGAGTGTGGGAAAGAAGAAAAGAGGAACTCATGGTGATGAAAGGTGACACATCTTTGAATATGGATATGGAGGGAAGTTTGCGTTCAGATCTTGCAAAATTTGCAATTGCATCTTTATGTATCCCCATGTATTGCGTTGATGTGGACAGAAATTATTTGTGTGTGTGTGTGTGTATCTCACCTTCAGGGACAAACCTGCCTCCTCCAGCAGAGATAAAGACATCAAACTGGAAGGCAGCAGCAGGATGAGACTCGGGGTGCAGCTTGGCCATCCAACCTGACAAGAAACAGATCAAACTTTTATAAAGCCTGGGCCTTATCCAACCTCATAATAACTTTACTGCTTTGCATATTGCTGGCTCGTAAACACTGTCGGTTCACACTAAAGATAAACCAATTGATGTTTTAAATTGAAATACTGAGCAAAACTAGTGGGAATAGTGACGGCTGGTTGGAAAAGGGAAGCACCTTTGTCTCCCGAGGGTTCGATCAAGGCCTGGAACGACACTCCGGTGTGCACCTCCACCCCAAGGAGAAGTGACACTTTCAATAGGATCAACTGCAGCTGACGGATGCCTGGAAACACACATGTATATTTCATTGGATAAGTGACACAAACAAGATGCAAGATATGTCACGCAAACAGAACGTTAATGGGAGCGCTTCAAAACTGGCTCCGTAATGCACTAATGTCACTAATCACGCACTGATGTGATCCAGAGCTCCGGTGCAGAATTTGCCGTAGAACTTCTTGGCGCCGAGCCCGCGGAGGTCATAGATGGTGTAGGGCCACAGGTGGAGGACGTTGTTCCTAGAGAAGCTCTCTCTCTTCTCCACCACCACCACCTGAGCCCCCAGCAGGGACAGTTCAATGGCCGTCCTCAGCCCACATGGCCCAGCACCCAACACAAGACACTGAGGGAGAGGGAGAGGAATTTAGTTAACAGCCAGCATGTAACATGTTGAAAATTAATTACTATATAGTATGGTAATTAGGGTTTGACCGATATGGGTTTGGAATTTTAATCTTGTCAGGGTGGGAAAAGCCTCTGAAACCGCATTTAGACCATCGTGGAACACCAAAATGACAGGAATCAAAAGTCAAAAGCCATTTATCTCCATATAACAAAGAAAACAACACATTTTAAGTACTAGTTGTGAAATGTCATTGCAAAAGTATTCTATTTTTTTGGATCATTGGTTGCCAATACCTTGTTTTTGGCACAGACTTTTCCTTGCTGGTAATCTGGGTGGGATGCCCTCTTGTCCAGCTTCACCCACAGGGCTTTGGCCTTCCAGTAGTTGAGTCTCTCCTTCAGCTTGGTGTAGAAGCTCCTGAAGTCCTTGGGGTCGAGTTCCAGCTGCCTGCAGAGCTCAGCGAAGTGGCGCTGCACATCCTTACAGCTCGGGGCTTGGACAAAGAGGTCAAACACAGCATGGGAAGGGCTGGCAGAGTCCTGGCTCGCCATAGTGGAGGATGAAGAGTTGGGCCTGTTCCTTTGGCCACAAGTTTTGGTAGTTAACTGTGAAAGAGGAGGATATGACAATGTTTTAGAAACTGGAAACCACTGGGCCGGGGGGAAATACCCTTGTAGTTTACATTTATATAGGGGCGGTCCAAAAGTCTGACAACCTATTGGGACGAAGGGAAATTCCTCCTCATGCCCCCCTCCCCCCCTCATATTTACAGCATGGATCTTTAAACGTCTAAGACTTCCTTGTGACCTGGTTGGCTGAGTCACCACTAACTTCCTCAGTGTAATGTGGTTTCTGTGGCTCTGTTCTCTTTATGGCCGCTTCACACTGAGCAACTCCCACAGAGCTGACGTCATACTGTGCCTCAGGACTTGTGCCTGTCATTAGTTTCAGCAGGCAGTAAACAGGAGAGTACAGTGTGTAATGGAAACATCAAAGTTAAACATATGGCTAAAACACATAGGATGAAACTGGTTGCATGAACAGGTTTGGAATGGTATGAACCTCACCAGTTATAATAGAGGCTGTTTTGTATCACCTCTTCATTGGATGAACAAAAAAATCATCTACTACGGTAATGGTATTGTTAAAAGATAGATCTAAAAAGAAAAAAAGCAGCTGGCCACATTTTATTAGAATACTGCAATAAATCTATCTTTATTATCCATATTCAGTATACAGTGCTCAACAACTAGCAATCCATCTGTCAACATTTGCTATGGGTGTGGTCATTTTCAAGAAACAAAGGTTGCAAACTGAGATAGTGGCACCTTAGGCAACATGCTAATGTGGATGTACTGGCAAAAAAATATTGTTGTTCATTGTCAAAAAAACAGTGCTATACATTTCTACTGCCAATGTTATACCCAACAACACTGTGTTTCATTCAAGCTTCATCTCAACTATAAATGCACAACTTCCACAGCAAGTACACCATTGCATCTTGCAAATTTTGCCACTTTTCTAGCAGTAACACCAAATGATGGGACTAACTTTGCCATGCACACTGCAGCACTATGCACACAGCATGTGTCAAGCAGTTTTGCTGTGGTTGGCGACATTTCCTGTAACTAATGTTCATGCATCACTTCCTGATGACAACATTTTCTCACACACACGCACACACACACACACAGCAACTCCCTGCTGCTGCTAATTCTGCATCCTCTGCCCTGAGCACCTGAGACACAGACCCTATAATTAGAGAAATCACAAACCACTGCAGCATTGAAGATGTGTGTGTGTGTGTGTGTGTGTGTGTGTGTGTGAGAGAGAGAGAGTGTGTGTGAGGCCTGAAAGAAAAGGCTCCAGTCAGGCTGCTGTTCAGAGTAAAAGGTTTTTTTTGTCCGATCCATCATTTACCATTCATTCTCTTGCGCTATTCACTGCAAAAGAACATCCTGAAGACATGCTTTTTTTTAAGCTCGCTACAAATATGACAAGAAGCTAAAAAGCTCTACTCTCTTTCTGTCTATCACATTGCTGCCTTTCACTCTGCAGTTCATACTGTCCCAATCCTCCAAACAACTGACTAACGCTTCCCTACAGCATTCACACCTATAATAAAAGTGAAACTGCTCTGACTCAATGTCACACATTGATCTGACAGAGCAGTTTCAACAAAGCTTTGACCCAACATAAGTCTTGTCTTTCAGTTCAACTCCAAAGAAGCATCAAAATACATTGGATCCTATTCTGCAGACATGTGCTAACCTCTTGCAAAAATCATTAAAATCCAAGTTTGTACTGTTTAACATGTGTCATCCCTATTTATTAACAGTACTGTGGCCACTAGTATAACACTAGTAGAGCAGCAAACACCCTCATCTGTAGAGTGCATGCTAGATTTACCTTCGCCCTGAAATGAGTAATTTTTATCAAGATTGTGCAATGGTGAAAGTCTCCTAGCAGGCTGCAAATTGGAGCCAATGTTTGGCAAGTGTGCAGTGGCCTGCGAAGACAAACTGTCAAACTAAAAATAAATCTGATGATCAGCGTTCTTGACATCTCCATCTAATTCTCAGCAAGATACTGCATTTATATTCTGTGCAACCCTTTTTCTATTCTAACGAGCTTGAAAGAAGACAGAGGTAAAAATAAGCATAAAAGCAGTTTCACGTGGCTAATATTACCTCCTGTGACTTTGTTAAATTTAGTTTAGACGGAAAGTCATGCTGAATGTGAGTGATATATCTATGACAAAGGTAGACACAAATACATGCGCCCATACACACAAACACAGCCAGTCATCATCATCTGACTGGTGTTAAGCAATTCCAAGAAAGAACCACCATAATTTAACAGGTCTTAGCAGGAATCCTGTGGACGGGATGAGTCCTGTCCCGAGGTGGAGGGAAGCAACCAGGGATTAACTCTTTAAAAGGTGAATTGACCTGATTTCCCTCAGAGGCGGCAGACTGGATTGGATTGACCTACCTTGTCTGGCAATGTTGTGTGTATCAGGATGTCGGATCACATGCTGACCTCGGGCCTGCCAGGTTTTGGAGAGCAGAGAGAGGAAAAGTTAAGGACAGAGAGAGAGAGAGAGAGAGAGAGAGGGAGAGAGAGAGAGAGAGAGAGAGAGAGAGAGATGAGGGGAGAGACAGAGGTGTAATTTCCTGAACTTATCACACTGCAGCAGACATTGACAGCTTATATTTCCCCATTAAAACATAGACTCAAATGTAAAAGCTTACAATGATAGGAAGTTGATGAATGAACCCAACAGGAAAAAGTGGCACTGAATGTGACCAGCTGTGCCAAACCAGGTTGCAGTCACAACATAACAGGATAATGGTAGCAAGTGCTAGTAGATACATTATAAACACACTCCAATGCTATGAAATTTGATACAGAATTTGGATACAGAAATGTAGCTTAGAGCTTTATGACACTAACACCAACAAATGAGCGATTCATTTCATCATTAATGTATCGTCCAGAGAGGATATTCTTGGTTAATAGAGGGAATTCATTCTCGTCAGCAGGCAGCAGCACAACCTTTACAACCACAAACTTTAAAACACAAAAAGTGGCTGCCTGTGTACAGTGTAAACGCAGACTTGATACACAATATCTTCTTAAAAGTGAACTACGGGCTGTGACACATCATGAAGTCCGTCCTAAGGTTACATTACCAGTGTTGAAGTCGTGCCGAGAGCGGGTGTCCGTGAAATTGAACCGTACGTGTCGTGTCCGTGTTTTGTTTAGTTCTTTGTTTACGGACTGGGAATGAGCTGCAGCCTCACCTGCGCCCAGCCAACCACGTTCAAACCGCCTGAATACAAGTGGAGCCTCTTCCGGGAGTTTCTGGTAAATGTTGTGTAAAATGCACAGACAGCGCACCATCACCGCGACTCACGTGACGCCCAGGTTGGCGATGATGAAGTTTACCGGAGGAGGAAATTGTGACTAAAATATGACAGGGGGATCGCGGTGTGGGGCAGCCTAGTGGCGTCGCAAATCACGTCACAGCGTGCAACGGTCATACAGTAAGGAAGCACGAATCATCTTCATGTCGATGGTCACCTGAATACACCGAGGCTCCTGAACACATCAGCTGAACAGCAGTGATGTAGTGGGGAATAAAAAATGGGTAAACTATCAACTCCAGTCGGTGATCATCATAGCCCCCAATATAAATAAAAAAAACATTTATATTTTTCATTTTAATTTTATTTTACCCTATCTTCATACAACTTAGATTAGTATTCTACTTGTGGGTTTACCTGCCACTACATGACAGTAGGCGATGTTATGGATGCCCACTTTGCAGGTGCTTGAGTTATTATTGTTTATAAATGTTTAAAATGACTTTCTTTGCATATTGGGATTTGGTGTCAAAATACAATAGCCTAATCCTCAAAAAATGTCATAATATAGCTGATGCAAAGTCAGTAAAATTGTATTTTCACCCCACAAATCACTATGAAATTCCTTTAATATTCAGTGTCTGTAGCATAGAGTTCAAAGTCACCTTATCATACTTAATGGTATTTTTTAATCTCCTATGGTGTCACTATAATATTCCTATAGGATACATTCTAGTTTTGCTGTGGTAAAAATGTATTATGTATATATGTTCATATGTTATATATGTTCATGCCACTAGGTGTGTGTGGGAGGATTTGTTAAAGGTCTCCCCTCACTGAGCTTCTTTACTAGGCTAAATGTCATATCTTTTTAAATGAAAGTGAAATGTGAGTCTTTTCCTTAAGTCATGACCTTTTATCACAGGCATATTGACACACCTTAGAAACAAACTCCATGTCTTAATCAGCCAAGCTCAGTGTGTGATTCTGTTTATGGGAACATAATTGATATCATGTTTAAAAAAAAACAAAAAAACGACAATGATGGTAGAATACAGTTGGCAATATACAATTTTTATTCAAACATTGTCCTTTGAATTTTAACAATATTCAGTAGGATTTAAACAAAGAGCTATTTATCTGAAAATTCTTTAATTTTCTTTGAATGCAGTAGAAAAGAGTATATAGGAATATCACAGATTTAAAAAATATCTGCATAGGCTGAGAAAGGAGACCCAAAGAACCCCACAGGAAACAATACGTCCTTGGCTTTAAGCAAGGCGACATACAGATAAAAAATATGAGAGAATTTGACCTTTTTCGACGCACCTTTGCCATGATCTCGCTCATAGACATTCACTGAAACAGGTCAGGAAAAGAAGGGGACAACGCCAGACAACCTGAAGACACCCAAGTCACAAGTCAATCCATTCATCATGGCACAACCCATGTCCACAGGACAAAGTAGACACTACACAGATATCAAACTCCTTCTCCTCTAGGCAGTCACGCCATCCTCTGAATGGGGGGATTATAATCTCAGTCCATAGTGGTTTATGAAATCCAAGCTATAGAGAAGCTGGTCGTACCATAATACAGAGTACAGCATCATGCGAGTATAGAAGATGATGGCAGTGGCGTCCATCATGTTGGTCAGCTGCACACAGAAAATAAGAAACGTTTGAATGTTGAAGGGAATGACAGCCTCTGAAGCAGCACCAAAATCATTTGAAGATTTTCAGGATGTAAACATTTATGGTTTGGATTGTAATGTGGAGTAATGCTGGTCGGTGATCAGTATGTAGCAAGAGAGGAATGTTTTTCTCTCCAAAGATGGGTGGGGGACACAGAACTAGTTTTCAGCTAAGCAGTTCCTCTCAGCCAAGCTAAGTTTCACAGGAATACGTGCACAAAAAAAACATACTTGTAATGTGAAAGTGTTGCTATAGTATATATTTATATCATTCATGTCAGTTGTTATTTATCCTATAACTATAGGAGGTACCATAAACAATACAGAGGATGGCAAAATGATGCTGAAAGCAAAATAGACCATCGGGATATTTTAAAAGGAATAAATTATAAAGATGATATATACAAAATATTAGCATTAAGGATATTTACAGTTAATTTTAAAAATGCCAATTCATTTCCTATACATGTTTGGGAAGGCTTTGCACTCTGCCCCCTACAGGCTGAAGGGAGGCATCGCCATATTTAGCACAGTATCACTATCCATTGCCCATTTGTCATCTACACTGACAACAGAACCATAACAATACCTCCAGTGTAAGATCATCAAATGCATCAAAACAGAAATCTCCTTCACATTTATGAAGGTCAAGACTGAAAAGAGACATGAAAGAAGATTCACTTGATTTTAATCTGAATGATTGAAAACAAATCAATGCCTTTAAACCATGGTGCTGAGCCACGGCCGGTACTGTACACAGGTGCAGGATCTGAAAACAGTGGATTTTCCTTTGAGTAGAATTTCAGGGCTTCCCCTTACCCAACTCAAACTTCATTGTAAGAAAAGTTCAGCGTAGTAAAAATACACTTTTACACAGTAGAAGAGAGCACTGTACAAAAGAGATTTCATTGGCACAAAAAAAAAACAAAAAAAAACTTGCAGCAGAATTCTAGTCTTCTCCATCCTGAGAGGAGCGTTAGTGATCAGTAGCCATTTCTTTTCAGGAAAAGTCACAAATAGAAAACATTAGATACAGAGAAAGACGTATTCTCCTCTATTCTTTGTGTTGTACTGTATGTTGGTCACAGCGATAAACCAATTAATCCCGACTAACCGCAATGATGCACAGTCAAGGATGGTTACGAAGCAAACTGTAAAATCATTCACCTGAAAATATTCCAGTTGATCCAGGTCTGATAACAACAATTAATTAAAAATCTAATATCCGGGATATCCTGGCAAATACGGTCCCAAAGTGTTGCTTCTCAAGTAGCCAATCTGTGGACATTAATTGGAAGACAGAGTCTGACCACATGAGTTTCAATGGGGATCCCAACAATGGTGTCACAGAAGTGGACATCCTGAAGTGGTGCTTTCAGCAGGACATGACTCCAACCATCACCCTCTGGACTCCCTTGTTTCACCCATATGCAATCTTTCATATGGTTCAGAGTCAGCCACAGTGTTGAACCTGACTAACTACAAGACCACACACGTCACATGAATTAACACAGGCAATAGGGAATGCATGGGTCATGTGTGTCTTACAAACACAAGGAAGGTAGGTAAACCTGCTTGGCTGTATAGTCCGTTGATAAAAAATTTGACTGACAAGCAAGAGAAGATAAACTGTATGACAACCTAAAAAATAATAATATATTAGTCCTATCCTTTGAAAATAGTCTCTCAGAACTGACATGTTGGAGAGTATAATGACGGTAACTATAGAAAGAGGCAGGTACTGAATGTTGTTGATTGGTTTGATGAATCCCGTTGGCAGTCCCAGATGCCAGAGAGGCGAGAGTCATTGATTGTATCCAGGATCCTGTTGTACATACACACCCGCACACATCCATGTCCATGCACGCTAAAGCAGATGCATGCTCAGATTTGCACATGCAACATGCACACACACACACACACACATACACACACACACACACACACACACACACACATATAGACACACAGTTACAGGTTCTCTCCCGGCTGGTACTGGGGCTCTGTGGAGGTGAAGTAGTCCTCCAGGAAGCCCTGCAGGTACTCGAAGGTGGGCCTCTCCTCGGGCTCCTTCCTCCAGCAGGTCAGCATCAACTCGTGCAGGGACTCGGGGCACTCTGCTGGGCAGGGCATCCTGTAGCCGCGCTCCACCTGGTCCAGCACCTCCCGGTTTACCATACCTGGGAAGGGGAACAGAGATATATCATCATGTTGGAAGCATGTAGTTATGCTGTGTGCAAATTAATTCCCCAGGCAGAAAAAACAGTGAGGATATTATTCTTGCCTGGATAGGGCACTCGGCCTTTGGTGGCCAGTTCAGTCAGCAGGACGCCAAAGGACCAGACATCAGACTTAATGGTGAAGCGGCCATAGAGAGCCGCCTCAGGAGCCGTCCACTTGATGGGAAACTTGGCTCCTGCAAGACGACACAAATACCAGAAAGTCAAAACAGGATCATTGTAACACAAACTGAGGGAAAATATCACCTTCCATTCATGGATAGATGAGAGAGTAACCTGGGGACTTACTCCCAATAAGCACTAGTGACGCATTAAAATGCAGTGTAAAAACAAGCTAACTAGTGCCCTCCAGTGGTCTTACCCTGCCTTGCAGTGTATTCGTTGTCCTCAATGAGGCGAGCCAGACCAAAATCAGCCACTTTGCACACCAGGTTGTCTCCCACCAGGATGTTAGCAGCTCTCAGGTCTCTGTGCACGTAGTTCATCCTCTCCACATAAGCCATTCCTGAAGCAATCTGAGGAAGAAGGAAAGTTTCATGATCGGCTATATCAGAGGCAGATACTCTAGATGCCAAAAAGGAATGATGAAGCATTTTTTGAGCTGATTTCATTTTCATGTGATGTGGTAGGAGATGATTTGTGCTGACCTGTGAGGCCATGTCCACCAGTTGAGGGAGGCGGAGCATTTTACCCATGTCCCCTTTCAGGAAGTCCAGTAAGCTACCTGTTAGTGGGGACACACGTGTTAGTATGGCTATGTTAGAGCTGCTGTGGTAATGTTTGAACATTTGAGCTTTTATTAAAGTTTTCAAATATGTGTTTATGCACAAAAGCTTTATTCTTATTCCTCTATTCTTATCCTGAGCCATAGTATGAAAACAAAATCATGAAAACTGAGTAATATGGGACCTGTAAAGTTTGTACATTAATAAGTTTGTTTATATGTGAAAGTGTGTAGAGTCCATGCTGACCTTGTCCCATGTACTCAGTGACGATGTAGATCGGTTCCTCAGACACCACAGCGTAGAGCTGAACCAGCTTTTCATGTCTCAGCTTCTTCATGACCTGGGCTTCCTGGAGGAAGGCCTCAGGAGACATGGTGCCCGGCTTCAGAGTCTTGATAGCCACCCGCGTCGTACCGTTCCATGTTCCTGGTAAAAACAAGAGTCATAGGAGTCATAACAGTATCCACTGTTGCAACTTTGATTTAAGAATCATTGGGTTGGCATGCTGGCTAGGACCATGAAATATTTTCTAAATGTGGGATGCCAATGTCAGTTATCAGCTATAACAACAACAACAGCGGGAGGAATGAACAAGATTAGTTCCAAAGCACTCTTCAGAAAAAAAATAAAAAGCTTTAATTTCAGTGCTACAGTTCAAAAGAACATATTAAAAACAATTCCAACGCAGACATGCTGTGGCCTTCATCAGGAGTAGAACTACATGCATTTTGGTCTTCATGCATTTTGATATGTGTGTGTCAGTTTTTGCCTGAAGAGTGCCTTGGAACTCCTTTTTTCATTAAGCATCTACCCCAAACCAAAGAGCAGCTTCAACGAATGCCTCCACACACAGAAACCCAATAGAAGCACTCTCTATCCTTTCTTTTTCAACAACAACAACAACAAATCGGAGATACAAAGCTTCTCCAGGGAATCAATCACGACACAACTTACCCATCCAGACCTCTCCGAAGCAGCCCTGTCCCAGCTTGAGGTCAAGGCGGAGGGACTCTCTGGGGATCTCCCAGGCGTCCCTGGCCAGGCCCTGGGTCTGAGGCTTCAGGACAGGACACACCTCCGTCAGACAGTGACATAGCCCATCAGCATGCTCTGAGGGACGGGAGAGAGGAGAGGGAATATGGTTAAGTCCTAGTCTTGCCAATTCCATTACTTTAGTTATCAGAGAATAGTCTTCCGAGAGACTTTAGATGACTAAAGATGGGAGGAGCTGTGAAAGGAAGGGGAAAAGCGTTTAGTTTTGTGTGAACTCACTGCGATAGTGATTGACAAGCTGCTGCAGGTTGCTGAACTGTGTACGCGATGTGATGTAGAAGCCTCCGCTGTCCAGCTTCCTGATCTTGTAGTGTTTGACGTTCAGCCCTTTGGTGTTGTCGTAGTCCAATACAGACAGACAGTAGGCACCTGGGAACGATGACAGCAGATATGATAACTATGACCTGATGAAATGTACTACAATCATATTTAATTCTAATAGTCTGGAAGAAAACTATTGTTATTATGTTTCACATAAAAACCCTGTAAATTAAATGGAATGATTCAATTGCTCGCATGGGATCAATTGGATGAAAATTTCAGATTGGAAGAGTCTGATGGACAGTGCGGTCTTTATGCCACCAGAGGGCAGAATCAGTCAAGTGAACCAGTCTGACTGACAGGCTCAGAGCACCCCAAGGCGATGCCGCCTCCTCCTCTCAGTGTTAGAACGGGGCGATATGGCCCATGGTTGTACAGTCCTCAGCCCTGGCTCCACACTGACCTACTTCTGTCTGGCTCACCCACCCACCCACCCACCCAAGACCTCCCCACTGCTCCTGCTCAACCATCTACTCCCTCCCCTCTCAGCAACCCCTCATCCACCTCACTCCCCTCCTTCCCCTCCCCTCTGTGATCTCTTTTCTCGCTCTACGCAGAGATCCGCCATGTACACTCACGTGCATTTGCCGTAATATGAACTAGCAGGGATCCTGTACTGTACATGCATATATAAATGACAGACAGACACACACACACACACACACACACACACAGAGCCGGGGGAGCCTGTAGGGACTGTGCAGCAGCAGCAGCAGCAGCTGAGCAGCTGCCTATCAGAACCGTCTCCAGACTGAGTCCCACAGGCGTCAAATCCAACCATTTCCCATCTGCCCTGATTCGTCTCTGTTCTGTACCCACTCTGCCACAGCGCAGCGGGGCGCACAGTGAACAGCAGTGTATCATGTCTTTTTTTTTTTTAAGATTTATTTTTGTCATTTTTATGCTTTATTCGACAGAGTTAGTGAGAGAGAGACAGGAAGGCATGGGAGAGAGAGAGGGGAGGACATGCAGCAAATGAACCCGGGTCGCTGCGGGAAGGACTGAGCCTTATGGTACACGCTCTACTCGGTGAGTCACCGGGGCGCCCCGGGGTATCATGTCTTACTTATGAAAATAACTTTTCTTCTCTCTAATGGATTTTTTTGTAAAATATGTCAAACATACATATTATAATACACAGTATCTGCACATGCTGTTGTTAGAGTAAATAACACTTTCAAGCTAATCCTTACATTCATGTCTCGACAAAAAACATTTTTAAAAAACAGATTTTCAACAACCCGGATACTACGGATGACTAGCATTCTTGTGATCATTCTGGTTCACGTTAAAGGGGCAATAGGTATAAGGCTAAGACAAAATGGCTATAACATATCTGTGGTGGTTTGATTGGGTTGTTGATCAATACCAAGGACTTAACGATTACTTCACCAGGTGCTGAGATGCTTTCAAAACTCACTTTCCGGCCCTGTACTCTGTTTGGGAACAAAAACTCTCCACCCATTGGAATTTCAAAACTCCCAGTCCCGCCCCCACCCACTTGGATTTTCAACTGCTCAACAGTGGAGGACGGTGCCTCCAGGACATTTCATTCTCAAAGCAAATGTCAAAGCAGTGCTGTTATTACGGTACTTTGTGATATATTCCCTCTTCACTTGATGTTTCTGTTGGATCAAAGTAGCTAGCTTACTTGTCAAAGTAGCTAGCTTACTCATCAAATTAGGTATCTTAGGTTGATCAAATTAGCTAGCTTGCTTGTCTCTATTGTGAAAGTGCAACTTTATTATTTGTGTCAATTACTTGCTAAAAGTCATAGGTTACTTACTGCCCCTTTAACATAGTGTCAAACAGAGGCAGGGTGAGTGATGAGTTTTCCTGCTTGTTTATATGGAGGTGACACGTACCTTTGGTCGTCTCGCTCTCTCTCACCAGGAAAGTCCCTCTCCTGTTCTCCAAACTGAGCAGCAGCCTCTCCGAGTCGCGGCGTGTGATCTTGCCAAAGTACCACCTAGAGAGGCCGAGAGAGGACACACGGGACACAGGGAGCAGGTTGGTAAGGGGGAAAAGGTGTATGTGGGTGAAAGAGGAGGAAGGAGTGAGTTGCTGCTTGTGGTTTCTGAAAGTAAAGTGAAAGAAAAAAATCTGTCTTTGCATGCCCCATTCCAGATGCATTGCATACCGATGCCTATAGTATAACAACCGCTTACCTGGACTCCATAGTCAGTCTGAGATGACTGGTGGAGCAGGAAACAAAGGTGAGAAATGGAGTTGTTATAAAAGGTTAGCATGTGTTCGCATGTAAAGATCAGTAGTGGAGTATAAAGGATAAAGGGATTACAATCACTGAGGTACAGGTGCTCGCTTCAAAGTCACACTGAGATAAAAGCTGAAATGAATTTGCTAAAGAATCATACATTTGAGTGCAAATTGTTCCATGTGCTTGATGAAAGGAATAGATAAAAGAGACAGAGCAAGAAAAAAAAAAGAAAGGAGGGATTTACTCTTCTGCCTGGATGGAGTCGGATGGAGCCACATAATTGCTGGGGATATAACCGCTCTCTCCGGTGGTCAGGGAGCGCGCCAGCCACCAGTCCCCTTCTCTGCACAGATGAAACGAAACACACAGCTTCACAGATGCTCATCACACATCCAAAAGACTAATAAAACAGTCTTTAAGGATCTTAGGGCCGGTGTTTATCAAGTGTCTCAGAGTAGAAATAAACTCAAGCTGATCTAACATCCATTTTTGCCTTTCTGGCTGTAACTGGCTCACTGAAATGATTAAGGGCATGTAGCGCCTACAGTAACTGAGCACTCGGCTCCTGGAGAAGCTTGATAAACGCAGGCCCAAGGATTTTATGGGGAATCTACATGTTTAGCTAGTGGGACCTCAGGTTTGGATGTTCAAAAACAATATTTGGAAGTTATCTAATGATAGACAAACATGCATTCATGTGGGTATGACAGCAGGGAAGGATGGTGCCTGTGTGCTACAGTTTATCAGGGGTGAGTTGCTGTAGCTTTGCAGCACTGGATTCACTTGTAGAATTTGATGGAAAATTTAGGTTTGTCTTACAATGTGTTCGCTACCTACAGTTGACTTGAGATGATTATAGTGCTGCAAGGCTTTGGACCAACTTCCCTTGAGTACTGAGGGAGCATGGGACATGGACAGAGTTATGTGGTTTGTGCCTTTCTAGTGGAGTGGTGTTACAGTGCACAAGCATACGCTTCAGGTGGTACGAATACATCTAGGTAAACACACACAACCACAGTGCAATCACGTAAGATTCCAAAGAAGCTTCACAAACCTGCAGTTCACCTTCCTCCTACAAACAAATATGACGGTGTGTGATGGAGAAATGGGCAGAGGAAAGGAGAGATCAAAAGGAAATGGTGAAAAAGGAGGGGGTTAAAGATGCAGAGAGAGCACGTTTTGAGCAGTAGCAGGCTAGTAGAGTACACAGTCCACAACAGAATCATAAAACCACTAGAAGCACTCGTAAACTCCCACAACTCACTCAGGAGAGGCAACAATCTAAATTATTTTCTCAGAAACCAATATAGTGTGTATGTTAAAGCTATGAAACCAACACTAAAATATTTAAATCATTACATAACTGAGAGAGAAGGAAGGGGAAATAATGAGGCAAAGGAGGGGAGGGGGTTGTTAAAATAAAAACAAAGGGATGCAGAGGGCCCGACATTATCATAATAAAAGCCTATCATATCATTGTGCGTTATTATATTAGGCATGGTGCAGCAATCTAAGAGAGCTAAGACAAAGCTGAGGGACTCCTAATTTGACTGCGATGCCCCATTAACAGGGGTTCAACTAATCTTAGAGTCGGTTCATAGAATCTGGGTGCATTTGACCCAATAATGATCCAGGTCTGTGGCTTGAGGGCCAGATGCAGCGATAATCCACTATTGTCCTCAGCTCATGCCTTCTAGGTCAGCAGTTTGTTAGCAGGCATGCAGCACTGGGGGTTCAGCGCTACAGTATATGGTTCACTGCACCTCTATTGATTCCTACAGCAAGCCCCTATTTTGAAAACAAGCGAGATGCCCCTTAAACAGGTTAGGTTTGCATTGTGTAACTGAGATTTGTTCCACCCCCTCGCACTTTGTCTACTTTTCAGGAATTAGGTCGCAAGTAGCAACAAAAATAGCCATGTCCCTTCCTGAGGTGGACTGACCGGTGAGGTAGAACCAGCCTCGGAGAAGCTGTGCGCTTTTGTGAATGGGCAGCAGAGAAAGGGAAAATTGAGCAGAAACTTGTCAGTTCACACAAAAACAAGCCCTGCTGAGGGGAGCCCGTTCCTATGGTTACAGGACGACAAGTGACATGCATTTTGGGTTGCAGAACAGTCAGATAACAGAGCAATAACCCAGACAGACATGTAGAGTACAGTGTGTACGTGCATGTGTACGTGTGAGTGCATGGTTATCCCTTATCATCGTGTGTATGCAAAAGTGAATTCTGGGACTATTCCTGAGTGTACGTGTGTGTATGAGTGATAATAAAGAGCGAGAGGGAGAGAGAGACTGATAAAGGGAGGGTGTGATTGCTTGCTGTATTTTCCTTACGTGTTGTTGACGATCTGGAGGCGTTCGCCCTTCCTAAAGGACAGATCTGACGCCGTTCGAGACTCATAGTCATATAATGCCACGAAGGTTGTAACGCCCCCTGTTGGGAGACAGAGTTTGGCTATTACCAAAAAACTGCATAATGGACATACAGTAGAGTTAAAACAAGCCACACATTAAACCAGTAAATCTAAAAATCAAAGACTAAGGCTGAGATTCCTACCTGCTAGTGTGCTTCTATTAGGAGAGGTGACACTGTTATTGTCCACACCCCCAAACAGGGCCAGCTCCGCGTTATTGGCCATGGGCTGACTGGCACGGAGACCTCCATCCACAGTAGGGCTCCGGTTGGGCGTTAAGGACTGTTGGGTGGAATTGAGGTGGTGTCCGCCGGCCCCTCCCCCAGAGCTGAGGTTGCCATCGAGGCTGCGGGTTCGCTGGCCTACATCCTTGGGCTTACTCTTGGATCCCCCCATGGCCGAGGCCTGTTGCACAGACACAGAGGAAAAAAAACAACCTGTGAGACCTCGGACAAAAAAATGAACACAGTTGAAGTTGCGTTTCAAAGCACCGATAAAGATCTAGTGCAGAACATTTCTGAATCTTTCGTCAAACGGACTTGCCTCCTTATGTCATTCTCTCAGAATGGCAGCACATTCTTTGGCGAAATTCCTCCGACTGCCACAAGGCCAGATGCAGAAACCAGAGACAGATTGGAGGCCGCAGCTCTAAACCCACCGAGACACAGTGTCATGTAGACCACATAAACCAATACTTCCCTACGGATGGTCTAGCAGCTGCCGCGCCTCAGTTTCAACACAGATATGAGATACACTCCCCCCCCACACACACACACTACCACCAGCAGTGCGCACACACACAGGCGCACATGTCACACATGCCCACATGCACATGTGCAAGCTCATACACAGATGCACATACATACTGACACAGAAACAAGCTGCTGCACTAAGAAGAAATAACCTCCAGTGCCTTTGCTTTGTTGTGTCAGAGTCCTTGTTTTGACTTTGCTCACACGTAATAAGACAAAAAAAAAGAAGAAAAAAAAAAAGCTGTCTATCACCAACCCAACCCCTATTCATACCCATTCATTCATCCATTACTTCATTCAGTAAAGTGGGAACTAAAAAGTGCTGGGTAAGCGTTGGCACTGCGTTCATAATACTCATCATCTGCAACCATGGATCCATCTATATGCTCCACATCGGTCGTAACACATGCCAGTATATAACTAATATAGTTTGTATTTTTACATGATGCTGACTCAAAGTATGTGGTAATAACCAAAACACAGAAGACGTAAAGGAGTATCAGTGAAGTAGTGCCGGACAGAATGAAGAGGAATTAGCGATGACTGAGAGGCTATCAAGAATTGTACATGAAGGAGTGTTCAGTAACAGGCCCAATTAAGACACTAAGACCTGGTGAAAACACACTCAAAGTCATGAGGAGAGTTTTGGATTGTTGCGGCTGTTCTCTATCTCTCGTCATTTCTCCAGCCTCCCTGCCCACTCAGGCACGTGAAGTATCTCAGGACTCTGTAATCACAGCTTAGTGCAGGGAAATCATTACACTAAGCCTGGGATAATTTAGGGACTCAAGCCCCTGCATCATGGACAGATAGAACCATGGGAGGTTCGCTAGGAAATACTAATTTACAGAAAACACCAAGTTGGGGTGGAGAACACTGGAAAAGCCCCAGATTTGATAAGTAAATAAGTGAAATGGTCACTGTCTGGGGGTCAGAGTGCATGCGGACAGCGTCAGGCTACTCAAGCCTGTTGCTATTTAGAATCCTTTAGATCTAACTTTGGAGTCAGTCATTGCATGAGTTCAGTCTCATTCACAAGCGGTGTGTCTAATCCTAGACAAATGGCATGCTACACTAGCAGGCTGGCAGCCAGGCATGTTAGAGCGATGCAGTGACATATGGTGGAAAATGTATGGCACAAAGAGACACACGGATCTCTCACCATGCGAGGGAAATTAGCGAGAGCTGTCGCTGGTGCTTGTCGACCATATAGGATGCAGCCTGCCTGGAGAGTGGAGGCGGAGGCCACAGGGGAGACGGGGGGGCTTACTGGTGTGTTTTCAGGCAGCTTAGGAGATTCCTATGGATTTGGATGCGTGCAGCGGCCAAGTGTGCCTGCTCATCTCAGAGGAGCAGCGAGGCAGTTCAGAAAATAATAACAAAATGGGACAGAAAGATATCTACATTTATAGAGAGTGGAGAGTGAGAGAGTGGAGGGGAGAGAAAGGAAGGGGAGGGAAAATAACATGGGAGTTCGTTTTTTGCCAAGCATCATGAATGGGTGATTGGTGGGGGAGACAATAGGGGAGAGAGGGGGGGGGAGCGAGGACGGGTCAATGGGGACGGATGGTCGATGTCTCCCCCGGGGGCATGTCTGCAGAAAGGGGTCGCGTCACAGTAAGTGTGTGTAACAGTAACAGTGTGCACAGGTTAACACACACACACACACACACACACACACACACACACACACTCACAGTCACATACAAGAGCAGACACAAAGATGACTGGTGGCACAGGGAGCCGCTCTTTGTGTCTTTTGTGCTCTCCCCCCAGCAGACTGGTTGCATGGTTAATAAGCCTTTTCAGGCAGAGCGCAGGGGAGACACTTCCTCTCCCATCCCAATGCCTCCATCATGTAAAAATCCACGCAATTGACACTTTCACTTAAAGAGATGTCACCTTAATGAGATGCCTCAGATGGTGTTTATGTAACACATTAATGCAGACAAACCTCGCCTCAATAACTGTGAATTATGCTGACACAATATGCTTGTAGTGCTCAACAGCAGCTGTGCCTATAATAGGGCATCAGACATAGTAAATCAATGATACAGTTTCAATGCCAAATGGAGGAAAGGGAAGAGACACCCATTTGAACGTCTTACAGATTTTTAGGCTGAATAGAATTTGGTTGCTTTGACAAAGAGTGGCTTAATACACAGAGAAAATGCGCTGAAAAGTCCCAGAAAGAAACCTTGACTGAACCGAGTAAACATGAAACAGAGTATTAAGGAGTCTGGGGCCTTTCTTCACACTCGGTTTCAAACAAAGGCGTCTTTTGTCAGCTCACAGCAGGCGGCTTGCACAAGACAGAGAGGTGGCCTGTGGCTTGTGGACTGCCAGACCCTAGCGTGTTTTAGCTCATCTTTGCTCTAACAGCCACCAGGAAATATGGAAATGAAGGGAGTCACGAAGGCGAAACACTGTCATGTTGTGCGGGAGGGCAAGAGGGATCGTGTCTGTGTGCGCACGCAAGCATTCTGGTGTGTGATCACCCGGTGAGGTCTGGCTCGCTCTAGCCAGTGATAGCGAGAGCCTGGTTTTGGGCCTAATAGGCCTGAGGTACAGTAACCAAGGAGCACCTACTCTCTGTGAAGCAGAGCTGCATGAAAATCCCCCGGGCAAGGCAGGGAGTTTGGGGGGGGGGGGGGGGGGATTTGCTTAATTATGCACAAGATCTGGCAATGAATTCCAAATCCTTCAAGTCTCATGGGCTTTGGTTGAATGGGAATAGTCTTTTAATATTGCTGCTGGGGTTGGTTTTTTTTCCACTGAACTCTGCATTTCTCTGTTTTGCTTTGTTTTTCATTTCTTATGAGAGGAAAACAAGGATAATCTCTGAATAGTATCCACATAATGAAACAATGGAAAGGATGCGGTGCCATTCATCTATTAACAGGCTTCCTTGATCAGGTCTTTGTCAGGGCAGGATCAGGACGCTCCCCCATCAATTCAATAACACAGACTTTGTACTGAACACCCTTAGCGCGCTCTGTCTATTTAAAAAAAAAGATCTTTTCATCTTTTGGGGAAGATCAAGCAATCATGAACATCAAAATTGAGCAAGCTTGATTCAGATGTTGTGCATGCAGGTTTAATGAGAGCAAACTGAAGCAAACCCAGAGAAGAGAGACTGAGACAGATAGTGAAACTCTGCTATGTGAAGAGGCAAGTTTGGACTTGTACGTTGAGATGACAGCTACAGTAGACCCCATACCTCCACCTCAGGGTGCTTGTTGCTGTTGGTCTTTGGTCTAAAACGAGGATTGGGCATGTTCTGACAACCTACCTTCACTAGAAGAAAAGGCACTTTCATGCCTCTGGCAATAGGTTAAAGGTCACAAATTAAGCTTTTGCTATAACACTATCATTACAACAATTACACTGCTGTATTAACACATTGTAATTTTGTAATTATACAGGAATAACAAGTGTTACAGTCCTTTCATTTATGCCTGTTCACCTACAGCTTAATGATGGATCACTGAGGGCAAGGAAGAGGGGATTAGTATAGCGAGCCTTCTGCATTTTTTCTCTGACGCCAACTGACCTGCTTTACACACTAAGCTGAAATACCAACTGAGTAACGTATGGCCATGAATGCAAAAGAAAGAAATGGCTCGGTCTCTCCGGGTTAATAAATCTCCAAGTGAGATGAAATGATCCTGAATGTGGTCACTGTGCTGCAAAGAGCAGAGTAACAGAGACAAATTGACGTTTAGTCCCCATGGGCCTCCTCTGCCTCTGCAAGGCCTCTTTCCCTCCAGCTGACATCAGTGGGAGAACAACAGGTGCCAGACTGCTGGGAGATAACATCCTGTTTTTATTGCATTTGCATGAGCAGACATCAAACGTTTGAAATGGTGTGTGTGTGTGTTTGTCACTTGAGTATGCTTGGGCTCGAGGAGGCTGGGTGGATGGCTGGACAAGCTGTACTCATAAAGTTAAAATCAGGACAGAACAAACAAACTCCATCGCACATTTGCTGCACGCAACTTAAACACAGCGTACATTACCACTGTAATCCTGAAAGGTTAAACAGCAGACCAGGTATACTTGTCTTGACCGATGACATCACATAACCTGTTTCCCATGGCCCTGTCTGTTGTATAGCTCTCTAAACCAAAGGCATAGTGAACGCAGGATGCATGCAGCACAAGGCAGGGTAAATTCACTATATGACAGGAGTGATCCTGGTTTAAGGATACCTGATAACATGTTGACAAATTCCAATCTCCCTGGTTTTTATAGTGTTGCTCTCGAAAAGGAATGAATGTGCAAACAGCAAGTGATCTAGCTCAGGGGAAAGGAAGCAAGACATAAAGTCGGCAAGTGTGTGTGCATGAGAGAGAGTGAGTGTGTGTGTACAGTGAGTGCATGCACGTGTGTCTGTGCCTGCATAGTTTGTGTGTGTGTGTGTGTGTGTGTGTGTGTATGTGTGACTTTGTACATGTGATCCTAATGTCAGCCTGGTGGATGTATTCCTTCATCTTAATGCTCTCTGTGTAATTACTACAGGGAAAAGTGGGGAGGCTTTGGCTCCTGCATGCGTCAGCAGCCACCAATCGTCGCATAATCCAGCGCTGCTTGTTCTGCCCAGATTATCAACATCTATTCCCTAATCGTGTTCGCCAAATGCCGTGATGACATTCCATCTGGGGCCCTGCAAACAACACGGTTACTGAAACGACAGGACTGGATATACCGGTCAAACCGCTACTGCTGCCGTTACCGTTCCTTCAAGCACATCTCTCATCCTGTCTCGACAGATCCATCTGCTGTGGGGAAACAGCACAGCGCACAAAGTAGCAAATCTCCACTGACAGCACCCAGAACAGGTCGCTGGTTACTCGCACACAGGGTTTGATGAGGTAACATCAGTAACGCTTATCCTGCACCGAGTCAGGTGGTCCGGTTCCTGGTACTTAACAAAGGTCAGTTGCAGTTGAACATGGTCTTGTTTCTCTTCTCCTTCCACAAACAAGAACAGAGGAAATGGCTGCTGGGATATGTTTACACACCCCTACCCCCGCACTTTTTTCAGAAACCACCTATGACATCCACCCATCCACACTTCCCATTCAGTTACACATTGAGTCAATCATTACAAAGTTGAGATGAAGTATCAGTGCAGAGAGCATATGTCGTAAACTCAAGCTGTTGGCATTTCACCTCTTTTGTACCGCAGCTAGGCCTACCCAGTGCAGTGTGTGTGCATCAAACTGTGAACCAGAAAGCTCCTCCGTGTTTCGGCGGTCTGAAGATAAACATACGCCCTCGGTGGTGGGACGTTGCTGAGTTCGGGATAAAGCGTGTGTGTACCGATCCCCCCTGTGCTCCTATCACGGACAGACACAGGGATGGGAGGTGTTGAAGTCAATATTTACCGCTCCGCACAGACACGGCCTGGCCGTTGCTATGGAGGCGATTCCAAGCATTCCACAAAGCAACAAACTGCACAGATGTAGGCTAGCTGCACACCGACTTTCTGGCCAAAATACTCAGAGGGAACACTGCATGCTTATCTGATGAAGAGAAAGGCAAGATTAGAGGAGGCTCCGTCTCTCTAAATTATGTGGGATGTCTGTCACTTCCTGAAAGCATTTGGGGGAGAGAGAGAGAGAGAGAGAGAGAGAGAGAGAGAGAGAGAGAGAGAGAGAGAGAGAGAGAGAGAGAAAGAGAGAGACAGAGTGAGATCACCTGGGGAAATTCTTTCCATCTTGATGTTTTTGGTTATACCACAGGAGATTCCCATAAAAAACACAGTGTTTACCCATTTTCCCAGCCTCTTAGGAGCCTGCAGTGCTTTGGCTTTTATAATAGGATCAGAGGCTGTGAGCCCTTATCCCTTTCACTGTGGGCTTGTGTGTGTGTCTGTGTGTGTGTGTGTGTGTGTGTGAGAGAGAGAGAAAGAGAGAGAAAGAGAGAGAGAGAGAGAGAGAGTGTATGTGTGTTTCTCACCACTGGTATTTCTGCTTAAAAGCAACCTATGTTCAGATTACCTTTTGTTTGCCAAACAGCACAACTGACTGCAAAATCCAGTGACATCTCTGGCCTCAATTAGAGCACAGAGCTGAGCTGCTGGCCGGTCCATCTTAAAGCCTCGTGTTCACGGAGGAATTTCAATTTTTTTACGACTTCCAAACAACAAACACCGCTGGCACCGACCACAGGTTCATGGATTTTCTGTTATCCCCTGTTCCTAATCTGAGTATGACACACATGAAATTATTTTGGGATTGAGGCTCAGCAAGAAAATATCTGGGCCATTTTAGATGAGGTGATCCTCATCCTGTTTTTTCCTAAGGGAAGCAGGGAAGGGAGAGACCGACTGAAGCATGTCTGTTAAGAGACTTGGAAGAGTAGAGACGCTGGAATCATCTCTACTTTGTTGTGAACCCTTTTACCTAGATGCCCCCCCCCTCCCTTTTTCATTCATCTACAGTATAGGCGACTCCCTCTGTCCATCTTCCCTCTTCTCCTTTAGCTAAACGGCAACCGACTCCACCCACTCCATCCCTTACATTATCTCAAAGCCCACACGGCAACACTTGAGCCCAACACTTCCCAGTTCCACAGGCAGCACTGTGATTAAAAATGGAGCAGAAGCCACGTCATTGCGGGACACATCAAAACATATCATAGAAAAATTCCCCTGCCACACTGAAAAAAAAAAGAGAGAGAGAGAGAAAGACGGAGAGAGAGAGAGAATTCAGAGCTCAGTCCAGTCCAGCCAAGCTAAGCCTATCTAAACCGAGTCATACATAGTAAGAGCCTCATTGTGCCGCTGTGTGTGAATCATTTCCCATACAACAATAACATCATAGACGGTGTACTGGTTGAATCCCTCGCCTCTGGAGCCACATGTAGCCCTCCTGGCCTCCTGTATCCCTCCAAGCTTCCCCCTTGTCCTGTCTCAATAAATGAAAAAAAATGCACGGAAAGTGTAATGCCTACTTACTTGTAGAAAAAGGAGTCATCTGGCTTACCGAGACCTTCAACTAACCTTCCTAGACTGGGTGTGACGAGCATGGCTTAGGGGAGACAGACAGAGGGCATTACTGTAATTTCCTCCAGTTAGCTCATCAGGTTTGTTGCAAAACAGTGAAGAAATACCAATTGATTATGCAATAGCTGACATTACACAACAAAACACAGTGCAGTTGAAACGGGAATCTTTTATGAGGAGGTGAAGGCACAAAATGCCACATTATTGACCAATCTTGATGAGCGAGTGAAACTTAGTGGAAAAACATGCCTTGCTTTATGGCCCAAGGACTCGCAATTGCTCCCATGTCACTTGTGATGAATAAAGAAGAGAGAAGACACGCATCCAATCACATCTCTCCTCCTGAGAAACGAGGAGATCTGAAGCATCTGTGGCCTCCGCAGCACCGTGACTGCCGTGAAGGGACCTCCGGGTGCTCGCTGTATTGTGTCGATAGTGACAGAAGCCCTACAATTGTTCCTCTGCGGTGTATTAAAAGACTAAGAATAGACAGGCTGCTTTACTACTGTATTGTTCAGATCTGCAGTGCTGGAACCGCTGTCGCACCACAGCCATTCTCACACACCGACATTGGCCTTACATCCTTTTCTCTCTCCCTCTCACACTCTTTACCGCTGCTCCATGCTCTCGTCTAAATATGGTCATTATGTGAACTGAGACTGATGATCTGTGGTCATGTGTTTCAAACAAGAAGTGCAGAAGAGAGAGCAGGATGGAGGAAGGGAGGCGAGAGAGAAGGAGAAGAAAAAGATAATCCTCAAGGGGTTTAGCTTTTCTTTTCTCCAGTTCTCACTCCCTCACACTCGCAGTCGATCCCCCCCTCTCTCTCTCTCTCTCTTTCCCATTCTCCCTCCAATCCTTTTCAGGAGATTTCCAGAGAGAAATGATCAAAATAAAGGATTTCGGTTCCTCCGGCAGCCGGGGATGTGTCAGCCATATGTCACGTGAGGAGGAAAAACATCCTCTTTTTCTGCTACCCAAATATTATTGAAGTGGTAGTCAACCCCAAAGGGAGGGGAAACATTCCTGTATTCACTTAAACCTACTGAGAGGAATATCTGACACCAGAAAAAGCCAGGCCCTCTTTGACTGCTAACGCTACACGACTTAAAGATACCAGAAACGCTGCGTTAGATAAGCACTTCAGAGAAGACTACTGCCCTATAATATGGGCCTATGTTGTCGTGCCTTTACCATCCAGCTACAGTCGCACACAGTGAACTCAAACACTGTGATGGTGGATACTGAAATTCACCCCTCCTCATCACATTTCAAAGAGATAGCATTTGATCTGCTCAAGTCCACAGAGACTCCAGAGTGCCTCATGCTTCAGTAACCTAGGGCTTTCGCCGTTTAACTTCTGATCTACACAGCCAGGCAGTAGCCGCTAAGAGAAATCCCTGCAGCTCTGAAATCTGAGGCCTAACCAAGAGGGAATGTATATATAATATATATATATAATACATAGAAGGGCGGTTCAACAAAGCAAATAAAATATAAAATTCCAGCTCACGGCATAGCAACACGAAACATAACCCTCCAAACATGTTCAAATATGAGTGAGCCTGTTTCACCGAGGTGTGACAGTGAGCCAGGTGTGTATAGCTATTTGTATGTGTGTATGTGTGTATGTGTGTGTGTGGTATGTGCGTGTGCTGTGGCATTCCCAGGTTTGTTGCAGCAGAGTGACTGAGCCCAGTCATGGTTGAGGAATGCAGAGTGGAGGACAAGGCGAGTTCCAACTCCTCTCCGTCTCACACAGCCCACAGCAGGAATGCACAGGGAGCAGGTAGAGACACCGTCCGCCCGGGATGTTCAGGCGCACAGGTCGCCCCGAGCCAGATGCCACCCCAGAACATTCCCAGCATGTCTTACTGTCGGGGGGGAAGAGAGCGCCGTGTCAAACAGCCACGTTTCACACCAAGTCAGAAACAAAAAATGTGTGGATTCAAGGCAGCGAGCATGTTTTACACGCTGTGGCTGTTCGCTCTGCCAAGAAAAAGCACTAAACCAGATTGCGTTTATTGTCAACACAGAATGTACACAAATGCGCGCTCAAAGTGCCATTTGCTGTGATTGATCACCAGTGGATACTAGCGTTTGTGACGCTTGTTTGCCTCAAAATAGCAAAAGCCTCCAATACTGTTTAGGAGTGTAGAAAACATACTAGAGGCTGTCTTAGCTCACAAATATTGAAGGGTGAAAAATGAAGTTGTTATGAAATCACACCAAACATTATAAGGCAGGGGAACAGCACAACATCTAAAAACAGCTCTTCTGTGCAGAGGCAGTAGCATGTAAACCATGCTGTTTCAACACTGCTATGGCTGCTTTCGCTGAATTCAAACCGAAAATACGCAAAGGCCACAAAGGTCCTGTTTTTGGGGAATTACCCGCAGTCAGTGAACTACAGTTTCCAGTCGTATCCAGAAGGCAATCAACTAAATTCTAACAGCTTGTGACAGATAATGGAGCGCCCCACTTTCAGACACAGACAAATAAGAGCAACAAAAGAAGAAACAAGCGGCAGGGTCGTCCATTAAATTTTAAAATATGCCCGTGTCACGCATCATCATCAAACATAACAGCACCCTGCCATGGCATTTCCATAGCAGATTGGAGGGCGAGGCCCCCCGACACTGGAGTGATTTCGTCCATCTCTGTTAAACCTCCCCTTTGTTCACCAGGCCCTGATTTCAATATTCAAATGGCCCTCGCCGGGGCGGTGAAGCAGCGAGTGCAGCGGGGAAGCTGCCTGCTAGGCGATCAGCAGGGAGGCCCGTCTGGGTGGCGCTTCCATAAGATGCGGCGGGGCGGGTTCACTGCTGAGGAAGAGGAAGCAGAGCCCTTGGGAGCCGCCGCCGCTCCGCATCACATCCAGACAAACATCACAACAGACAGGGGCGACCACAGAGGCCAGAGCCCAGGAGAACACATCCTGTACTGAGGGACATGAGCTAGCGTTTAGGGAAGAAATTATGTCCCGCTCAGAGCATGAATGATTTAATTCCTGCCCTCCCCTTTCTGCTCATGTTCACCTGTCATTTTCTAACTGTTGAGTTAGTCTTCTGGCACAACTTCACCAGCTAGCAAGGTGCACGGAAAGGGCAGGAACACTGAGAATCAAAGGATTGCAGTCACACGTGCAGCGCTGAGGAGTACGAAACAGTTTTCTAGCTGTTTCGCATCACACTCCTCAGAGCTTTGAGACTGCAGAGGAGAAATCTGACATCTCAAAACAGAGTTCACGCACCTTCCTGCAGGCCTCAGAGGTTTTGAAGCAAAGAGAACGTATTTGGGAAAAAACTCCATATTTTAAAGGGAATTAAGTAATTCATATTATTTCTTCAGACAAATTATTTCAAATTCACTGTACATTCTGATTGTGCTCATGTGCCCCTTGTGAAAGGATCTGAAATGACATTGTTTACCCACATCCCTATGATCCAAAAGTAAGGCGCATTTCATTTAGGAAATTCCAGACAAAAATGTTCCTGTTATCTGGTTTTACTCGGATTATAAGCTCTGCCGGGGCAAGAGGTCCAGCCTGCCAGGGTCAATTGCTTCGGCTAATACAGGATCTACATAAAACTCCCATGTCAACATACTGTAGTGATTTTCCCAAGAGGGAGAACCTCACGTTTTGAGCGGAGTAAAAGCCCAAGCCGGTCTGGGCAGTAGCTGAAAGGAGGGAGAGAGCAGCATGCACTCTTCCCAGCGTCTCATCACCCTGATCAGCCTGGCACAGCTGCGCCTACACAAAGACACACACAGAGGCATCTTTCTGAATGCCAGAGACGCCTTTCCTGTCACCAGAAACGTGCGGGGCGGACTTGTGCGGAGCGCCGAGAACGAGGGTGTGAGAGCGATCGCCTTTTCCACAATGGCAACAGTGGGGGGATTGAGTGGAGATGCATGGCCTGTGTCACCCTGGCCTGTTCCCAGGGCAGAGGGACAGGAAGTGGCCGGGGATCCTGGGAGGACACAAGCCCTCCTCTGTTTGTCTCTATCAAACCACTGTCAGTTACTCCATTCAAATCGCTGACAACCACAGGCCCCTCTGACAGAGAACTGGAGGGAGATTGATAAGTCAGAGTGCTGCAGTCCTGCGTCCTTATTATCATTCAACTGCTGGAGACTTTAAAATGGACGGCGTTGTGGCTTCATGTTTGCGTACTGTGCTTGCGTTTCTCCACTGCGGTCACCAATTCAGGTAGTAGTACAGTATTAGTGAAGGTTACAAGGTTGAATTAACATGGAAGTGAAAGTCAAACTTTAGATTATTGGTCAGGCTAGCAGCGAAGCCTACACTGACGATTAAGAAGAATGCATATAGGTAGATAGATATTCCACTCAGGCATCCCTACTGCTGACTGACACTAAAGTGGGCCACTCACAAAGCCTTAACAGAGAGAAAGATGTAGAGAAAGACAGACAGAGAGTGAGAGAGAGAGACAGAGAGACAGAGAGAGAGAGAGAGAGGCAGAGAACAGGTGGCACTGGCATTCCCTTGCTCAACCAAATGCCCTTGAACATAACTGGGCACTAATTAGCACCAAAACTGGGCCAGAGCGACAGAAGTTTAGTGTCTGCCACATGAAAAATTCAACGGGTTCCATCAGTGGGAGTCTGTCGCAAATCTCATGCTCCCCCCCAATCTATACAATGCCCCTCTCTCTCTCTCTCTCTCTCTCTCGTTGGAGTAAATCGTACATCTCATTGCCAAATTGAAGAGGGGTTGACGCTGGCATCAGACAAGTGTTTTGTTTGGGAAGTACTCCCAAAGCCAAGAGGGAATACTGTGTTGTTTCAACAAAGCAGAGGCACACCACTACTCTTCTCTGGAGCCCCTCCCGACTCATTTACTGTCTTCCTTCCATCCTGCCATTTGTGAGCCATCCCTTTATTTCTGTTCCTCTGGCCAATAAGCCAGCTCCTCTTCATAATATCATAAGCAATTACAATATGTCCTCAGAACTCGGTGCCAATTGATCCTCATCTGACCTGAAGGAAAGTGGGACACTCAGTAGATCAGGAGATGATCTCAGCAAAAACCGCGAGCTACAGTACAGCCTCTCGCTTTTCATTCAGCCGCTCAGCTTGCTTCTGTGCAGTCAAATTCAAAACAACACAGGGGCAAAAATACACACACGGCTATTACAAATGCTTGGCTGGGATGCTTGAGAAATAGTCAAGTCTATAGACCACCTCTAAATAGCCCCCTTCCATCTTTTTGATTACGTGCACAAAGACGACTCTGCAAGTGGAAACAACTTGTCTTGAAAGAGGCTGATCCTCCAGGGCCGGATAGCTGTGGAAACAAGCAGTTCATTGATGCCAGGCCCAGTGTATCACCCTGACAGACAGACCGCTCCAGTATAAGGGCGAACAAAGGGGCCAGTCCACAGCCACGTTGCCAATTAACAGGAATTTCTGCCTCAAGAGCCACTTTTTGGCGATCTCATTGGAACTGACATAAACTTCGACGGCTTTCACCGGAGGGCATTCACAGGATTCCAAGCAGCATTAGGTCCCCTCTGTGAAGCCTGAAATCTGGCAGTTAGGACGTACAATGGAGCGTCTCGTACCACTTTGAGAAACACTTCTCATTCGCCGCTTGGCTGCAGATCCCTGTGCAGAATTGGTGTAAAGCCATTTATTTTTATAGATATTTACATTTAAAGAAACTCTGCATCCCATCATAAGCAGTGGCTGTATTATTTAGAAGTGTGAATTGAAGTGGGGGGACAATAAAATAAACAGGCGGCACTCATCATGCATGCCCTGGGATGTTTACATGCAACGGAGCTTCATCTCCAGCATCAGTTTGCATGTCATTGGCCCAATATGGAATTTTAGGATACTGAATCCATGGAATATAATATCTTTGTGCTCGCCTGCTGCCAAGCATCATAATTCCTCCAGGAAAACACACGAAAATACAAACAAGGTCAAAATCTGTGGAGGATTAGTCTAATGCACTACTCTACTGATAATCAAATGTAATAGCAATTCTATTTTCATTTAAAAAATTAGTGATGCATCTTGGAAATAAATCTGCGGTAGAATATTTCAGATTGAAGAGAAGATTAGAGAGTCACAACAAAAAAAAAGACACTGGAATTCGCCGTCTTTGTTTATACACAATATTTAGGTTTCAAGGAAGATCACAAGGCTGCAGAAACACACTGCTGTAGAGGAACAGCGGGTATGTGTGTTTTGTGCGTGTTTGTGTGTGAGTGTGTATGTGTGTGTGTGTGTGTGTGTAACAAAAAAAAAACCCACTTGAGAGCACAAGGGCTGTACAAAGTGTTATATCTGTTATACTGTTATGATAGCAAATGTGTCACACAATGACGTCTTGCACACAATGACAGGCAGATATTTAAGTGTCTCAGAGTAAATCTAGTCTAGACGCTGATCTAGCTTCAGTTTTCTAGATCAGGATCAATGAAACAGGCTAGGTTAGTGGATCTGTTCAGTGATCCTAGATCAGCAGTCTGGCTTTGAGAGACTGGATTTATAAATACAGGGCAATGAATGGTGAAGGGCTGGAAAATCTAGAAAAATATGGATGGCATCTAAACATTGTATGCTCAAGGTGATGGGCTATAGAGATAAATGACAGACTAGAGCAGTGCAAAGTAAATGACTTTGAAGTGCATGTATATCTAGTGTTTTCTATTATTAGTTACCACCACATTAGAGTCAATATCTGGCCTTTTGAGTCATGTTGAGTGGGAGAGCACTAATCCTAAGCATATGACAGCCCATATCTTAAGTGAGTGGGATCCTGCAGCGCTCTGCGAACAAGCAGAAATGCATTCCAAACATGTTAACTATATCACATTCAAGAGATTTATACTATGTAATATCCATTCCCACCCATGTTCTCACTCACTCACACATAAAACCACAGCAGGTCGCCCATAAAGAGCGTCACTACAGGTGTTGGTGCTGGTTTGAGACCGCCTCCATAAGTTTCTCTCTCTGCTTGAAAGATCAGAATCCACCCAGGGAGCCACTTCCCTTAAAAACGGGGATGTGCACATTAAAAAGTACACTTGACAATAGAAAAGAAAGAGCTACGTGTTCCAGCTGGGTCCCACAAGTATAGTAGATCAGGGACTGTACAGTATGCAGCCTACATCAAAGACTGCGGTTTGGGTTTTAGAAAATCTCTGACAAGCCTCTACCTCACACACTGACATATTAGCCTACTAGGTAAATAAAAAGGTGGGTAAACTATGACCATCATAAAGCAAACAACCACCAATATGAACAAAATCAATGATATTTTCAGAAAATGCATTAATTCGTGTTTTCCCCCTAAAAAGACCCAATTCTCATATAACTTACAGGTCTGATTCAACTTTATGACCAAAATTAGGTCATAAAGATTTATGTTGGCTATAAAGGAGGGTAAACTGAGTCACGTTGCGGCAGTGTCGAGATCAAAATGTACCCTCATTCATTTTTAATAGCCCAGACCCCCCGACTGTCCGTCTGTCATTACTGAAGTCACTCACACTAAAATAACAAGTTTACTCACCCTGACGCGCAGGCTACCGGAGATGTGGCGTTGTCGCTCTTCCGCCGATCACACAGATGGGTTTCGCATCAAACCATTAATGAATTGGTTAATAAAGAGACGATAAGCTCACAGATTCCCCAAATCGGTGCTCGGTAGCAGCGGCGGCGGCGGCGGCAGCAGAGACAGTCGATGCCAAGCGAGCGAGAGAGTGGCGATGAGGGATCCCATTCAACTGGAGGGGCGGGCCGGTAAGGTCATGACGGGGAATGCCTCCGAAGCGCAGCGGCGAACATGCTTCATCTAAATAAGCCGGTTGGTTGAAGGAAGAGAGGCTGGAGACCGGTGGAATGGCCGGATTGGGTATAAACTGTATTAACGTCGTATTTCATGTGGGGCCCCGGCGAGTCCTGCAGCAATTAACGCGCAGGGAAATCACGACCAAAACATTGGGGTGTGCGGTGGAGAGGGAGGGGAGGGGGGGGGAGGAGCCTGCAGCGGATTGTCACGCTCTGATTGGTGGGATTGTTTGTGTATAATTGGCTTCTGATTTAGCTGAATGGCGTATCCCGGAAGCCCCGCCTTTACAACGAGGGGCTCAGGTCCATATTTGGCTCCACGTTATGGTGCCTGTGGTTTATGCCAGATGTAAATATTTTAGAGTTTGGGAAATTATAGTCAACTCAGAGTCAGTACATTTGGACTCTGTTTTGAATTGGAAATGGAAACAGGAATGGCAAGTTGAACTGAAGTGCAGCTGATATACACTGATGGATTTTGAATGTTTCATTCAAATTCAATCATTTGTTTTGGAATTGCCGACATTTACAGACATTCAGATCTGTGTTGACCTCAACTGTTATCTTTGCTTTAAATACAGTGAAGGGGAATTACTGCTACTAAAATGGAGGTAAAGTGATTACAGCCATTCTACACAGGTCTGATATTCTCAGGTAGGCCTATGTATGTGTATTGCAAACTATCTTTTGCATTATATGGCCTAGGTTGTGATGCAGGCATAGGCCGCTTGGTGGAAAAGAAGCCGAGACAGTAGGGGAAAAAACGGACTGTTTGGTATTTTGTGGTAAAATGTAAGGATGTTTCATCATCAGGCTCCTATGGGCTGCACGTCCATTTTGTGACACAATGCTGCCTCCTACTGGTCAAATGTGAAGCGACAAACAAACAGTGAAGCAGTCGGAATTCACGTAAGATCCACTTTAAAGAGAGGAATAAATATGGATATTAAAAAGAAAAGTCACATAGTCATTTCTAGTTTATGACAATAAATTTGGGCAAGACAGGGTTTACAGTACAGGCACAAAAATGCTATGTTCAAAAATGTTTCAAAGTATTAAAAAAAAAAAAATTGCATATACAGGTACAACCTCCAGGACTATAGAAGAAGGTAGACAACATACAGCAAAAATAATATGTTGACACTCATAGTGCCAGATGGGAAAATATCAAGGAACCAAACAGTTTTCTGAGTGTGAGCAGTCATTCAGAAAATCATTGGTATGCTTCATTGGACTTAGGGTCATATTAACTCTGATAAAAACTCCATTGACCTCTTTTAAGGGGTGAACACAAGCAGATGGCATCTTCCATTAAATTACACTGGCTGACTCCCACATGACATCACCAATCCATGACATCATACATTCTGTAGAAATCAGAGCTGAAGAACATCATATTCTGTTGGGTCATGTGCGCTTTAGTTATTTCTTATTGTGTCAAACCAACCGTACTGTATGTGTGAATCACAATATATTTCAATATATGACTCTAAATATACACCATTGTTATGCTTGGATACCTTAATGAAGTTTATTGGGATCTTTTGACAGTTGGACATACATCTTAGATTCTGTGACCATGGTGTGATACAGCTTGAATCACAATGCTGGCAATCTGAGTTGACATTGTCTCTTTGATGGAAGCAGTTGTTTCTAAACCTCCTCTCATCCCCTTCTCCCTTCTGCTGCCATATCCTGCATCCTTCCTGTCTAGTCTATCCACACATTCACTGTTACCCAGCAAGGCTCCATCTCTGAGAACATTTTTAAAATTTCCTTTCTTTTTCTGCTTCATATCTATAGGCTTCTGTCTCCACCCCTCAAGCTGCATTCCTTCCTCTTCACCCTTATCTTTCTCTCCAATGTCTGACTGTTTCTCTCTTCTTCCCAGGCTCACTGTAATCTCCCCTATCCTCTCGTTCTCTCCTTCCCTCAGTTAATCATGTCCTGTCCTCCCCAGCACTCTCAGTCCTCCAGGTCTCTGGCGTCAGACGGCCCCATGGGGAAGAGCATGTCACTCTCCAGGGAGAGGTTGCTGCCCAGGCCGGCCATGCGGCTGCGCAGCAGAAAGTGCGTCCGCCTCTGCAGCAGCCTCTGCTGCTCTTGCTTCAGCTCCACGTAGGACCGTGAGAAGGTGTGGAAGATGGAGGTGACCGGGAAGGCCATGAGGAGGATCCCGCTTAGGATGCTGCTCAGAGCCACCACCTGGCCCGGGATGCTCCTCGGCACCATGTCCCCGTAGCCCACTGTCGTCATGGTGATGACGGCCCACCAGTAGGTGGCGGGGATGCTGCTGAACTCCTGCGTGGTGGCCATCTCGTTCTCGATCAAGTACAGTAAGGGGGAGAACAGCGCGATGGCCACGCACAGGAAGAGGAGCAGCAGGCCGAACTCCCGCGTGCAGCGGCGCGCCGTCAGGCCCAGAGTCTGCAGGCCCAGCGAGTGGCGAGCCAGCCGCATCACGTAGAGGATGCGCAGGGCCCTCAGGACGCGCAGCACCAGGCCCACTTTGTCCAGGTAGCTGCTGCCGGAGCCCAGCCGCTTCTCCCCCGTGGAGGTGCTGTCCACCACCAGGGTGATGTAGTACGGCAGGATGGCCACCACGTCTATCAGGTTGAGGGGCCGTCTGAGGAAGGCCAGCTTGCTGCGGTCCTGAATGAAGCGCAGGGTGAACTCCAGGGAGAACCAGGCCACGCACACCGTCTCCACGATGAAGATGTTGTAGCACATCTGGGAACATGTGCCCTAATGGAGAGAAACGGTGGTGAGCTTTGTCATCATCATCATCATGTGTGAGTGGTGGCTGTCGTCACTAGAGGGAGCCACTTCAATGTGAAATCTAAGAGATAAACATTGAGCACTTTGACCTACAAAATATTTCTAAAAGGACAAATATTTAACCGTCAGAGATCATGATCATCTTGCACCCAAATCGCACTTTCTTGGTTCATGTGGACAAAAGCTGTCGAACTGAGTGAGGCTTTGCCAAAGAATACTATCTAAGCTCAAACCCTATTAAATTGATATGCTGTTTTTAATATTTGTTTTTTCATTTGAGGACAGCATTTTTCTCAGAGGTTGTTATGATTCAGTGCTTGGCTGAAATAAGATTCAAAGCGTTTCAAAGCACATAGTGCATGGCACACAGCCTTTGAGTGCAGTCCATATCAGGGAAAAAAATCATTATGAAACACACTCCTACAGAGTAGGAAATGGTTTGAACAGGCCCATCCAAGCACCTGAAATGCCCAATAAACTCGTTCTTCGTCAGAGAGAGGAACACTTAGACAGTTTTAATGGAACACTTTGCTGTCTGGCAGCAGCGGATGAGAGACACTGAAGTTGTTGTTGTTCAGTTCATTGGCACTTTTAATTAAACAGCGTAATTCATACATACTGAGGTATTGTTTGAAGTGCAAATTGAAAATGAGAGTGTCAGGTCTAACAAGATACCTTTAGCAGATACAATGCTGTAACTTGGGTAACATTGCTCTTAATTTTGTAATTTCAATATTTCATTTTCTTTCTTTTATTTCCTTCTTCCTAGCTGCTCTTGGTTCAGCAGTGCAAGTTTACAAGTGTGGAGATATGGCTCTACAACAGAAGAGGTACAACTCATCACACACTTCATGTGCTCTGAATCTACTGAAGCTCCAGGAAACTACACAACCAAATAAAACACTGAAATGCCCTTGCTGTTACATTCAAATGAAAACCATTAAAATTATGGATACCTCTCCACCACACTCACACCCACACACACACACACACACACACACATATATATATTCAAGAACAAGTGAAAGTACAGAATTTTAAAAGCACTAAAAAGTACTGTTTCTAAAAACAATCTACTCAAGTATAGACACTGAAGTAGTTGCAGTTACTTTCCATCTCCATACAGAATCAACATTTTCAGCAAAAGAAACAACATAATTACATAAAGCACTGATTTTTACAATCCTGTGTGCACTTAACTCTGCACAACGGCTATGAAGAAATGAAGTGTGCCACTCAAATATTCAATTTCCTTTTCATTTGACTAAAGAGGCCAAGATGCTAATTATGGATGTGATTGAAGTCAGACATAATAAGGAGCATTTTATAAGAATTTTTCAAATATTTTGTCAGGTTATTTTTTAATGTGGCAAAACAAGTGGAACCCTAAGCAATCTCCCCTTTGACTCAGTTGAACTGAGATGAAATGTGCCAGAATGAGATATTTTGTTCTGACTGCTTCTCTAAACAGCACATGAGTTCTGTATTCAGCTCACTTCACATCTGCTGAAGAATGCAGACAGTCCTAATCTCACTTTGCCGCTAGCTTCATATGTTCACTGTCAACAAAGTGGCTTCTTCTTGTCTATTTTCATTACTGACTTGAAAACACTAGTTCAATGAAAGAAGATTTCACTTAACAGTGTCCTTTCATCCACCCTCGATTTGAGAATAGCTGATTCAGTAAACATCCAGACTATCAGGATAAATTCATTATAATTTCTTCTGTATGCTTCTGCTAAGTGCTTCACGTGAGGCCTCATGAAGCTTCATGAACAGGAATGGACCAAACCGACCTGAGCTCCTGCTCTGACATGGTTAGCTGTCTTGTCTCTGCTTTTGTAGCTTTTGTATGTATGTGGGCAGTGACTTTTTTGATCACCAAACTCTGTGATCTGTTAAAGGTCATTGGTCTACTCACCGCCTCCTCCTCCTCCCTCATGGCAGGCATGGTGCTGATGGACAGGTTGATGGCAGTGATGGTGACAAACAACACTGACAAACAGGCGAAGATCTTCCCGGGGAGGCCCGAGTGCGGCCTCTCCACCATGTCCCTGAGCTTGGCCATGCACCGGCTCAGTCTGGATTCTGCCGCGTGGCTGGAAACCCTGTGGCCACTGTCTGAATCCAGCAGATCCTCCAGCAGATCCTCCTCTTCCTCCACTCGCTCCATCTCCTCGCACTCCTCCATGCGCTGCAGCAGCCGCCGGCGACAGCACCACTCCAGACTCTCCTCGGGGACCCCCCAGTAGAGCAGCTCCTCCCTGAAGGAGAGCGCGCACATCTCCCTGAGGGACCGCAGCTTGCCCGCCCGCAGGAAGGTCAGGATGGTGCGGAAGGCGCACGGGCTGCGGTCGAAGAAGAACTCATTGCGCGCCACGTCGTAGTCGTCGCAGATGCGCATGATCTCGTCGAAGCTGCTGCAAAGGTGCAGCTGGCCCAGGCGGGACAGGGGGAAGTCCTCTAGGGTGGTCCAAGGCAGCTGGTAGCGCAGGCCGCCCACGTTGATGATGGCGTGGAGTTTACGCGCGCTGGATAGCGGAGTTTCTCCATGGAGGCTGCTGAGATCCGGGGCACGCTGCGCCCTGTTGTAGTAGGCTCCCTTTCGGGCCTCCTGCTCGTGGAGGGGCGGTGGGTTGAGGGAGGTGTCAGAGGCACAGCTCAAGGCACTGTAGTCATAGTCGGAGCCGTCGCCTGCCAGCAGGGTCATCTTTACTGCCCCGCTCACATCCCTGGGCTGAACCTCTCACCAGTACACTGTCACCTTCAGCGGGACGAGAGGAACAGATTAGTCTCACATCACACATTAAGGGTCCTATTATTTACCAAAAAGCTAATTTTTTTTGTAAATAGTGTAACAATTTTACCTTCTAGGTTGTATTTTTACAAAATCACAAAAAGGAATGGTAGTTAATTGGTTGAATTTACTTCAACAGCATCCACCACTAATGACTCCACCACAAAATTTGGATGGTTCCAAAATGTTCTTGCTGCGCTTAAAATCATGGAGATTGTCAGAGTAAAGTTGAAAAAACCAAAACAAAAAACAAACAAAAAAACAGTTTACCTATTGTTTCCATTTACTACTTTTATAATTACCATGAAAATATATCTATTATAATTTGGGGTTACATTTCAGTTGCCTTGCTTCTTACACATAGCTTCCTTCCTGTGACGCACTAAAACCTTTAGTGTCTATGATAGACACAACATGACTCAACAATAACAAGACAGATTTTAAGCAACATTTGACACTAATGTGATGCGCAGACATTATCATGGCTCTGATCGTTCAGTGGACTGTCACTGTGCCAAGATCAATATTATCAATGTTGACAAAAGTTGTTTATGCAATATTAATTAATCAAGCTGCAAAGGAGACTGTGGGCAGTGACAGTGTTGAACACTGTCAAGTGTTAACGAGAGATTTGTAAATATTTATGAAGTTTGAGTCAAAGACAAGGGGGCTCTGCTGCAAAAGAATTTTTTTGGTGCCTATTGAGATGAGCACCGCTATCTATCATTAGTATGTTACATGTTGCATTTCTGTCCAACCTCTGATTCCCATGTGAGCCCTCAATGAAAATGAAATTGAGCGTATTTCCCTGCAGCTTTCCTCTCCCCAAATTGCATTGTCTAACATTACAGAAACGACATGCCTGTGCTATTTAGTGGTATGAAAATGTCATTTACGCATCATTAGACATGATCACTGATGTAGATACATTGGACATCAAGGGATATGATGTTCATCCCCCCAGGGGGCATGAACATCTGTTATCCACAGCAGCTTGGGAATCATAAACAATGGCCTGATGTTATACTGATTATGGCTGGAGCATTCGCTGATGTAACTGCAGTGTGTGGCTATTGAAGATATTTAAGCTTTGATAAATCCACCTGTGTGTGTGTGCCTTATAAACTCTCTCCTCAGTTTGGATTGCTGGGGTGGCTTCATTTCAAACACACCAATTTCAATGATGTTTCGAAGTGTGTGAACTGACTACCAATCATACAATCAGAAGTTCTACTGATCGCGAACTCACATTGATACCAATATTTCCACTGCGAGAGACAAGCCAGAGAGAGAAACAGCAATATGTAGACCTCGTGGCCTGTGTCCAAACTAATTAAATCAATTACAGTGATTTAGGGGGCGGCAGGTTAGCCAGTCAGGAATTAAAATGTCAGTGCCTGCGTTTGCTACACCACCAATCCTGGGTTAGGAGGGAGGCCTTGGCTTCTAAAACGGGGATGCGAATGTGTCACTGAATGGTTATTAGGCACCTGCACTGTCAGTTTGTGTGAGCCTGTGATTACAGTCAACCCCATCTTCCACCCATCAAATTAGAGTAAACCCACCCCAAGCTGTTCTCTGTGATGCTCTGCCTGCTTTTATTTGCCTATAAGCTGGGTGTGCTGCCTCTTGTTGGTGTCTTTTAAGCACCATTGCATACGCTATACATTGATATAACCTTGGGGTGAGGAATATAAGGTGATCATATTATACTAGCACCACTATTTATACTATAATCATGTCTCTGATGAGTGTTTACGCAGAATAGTCTGCACCATTCTGCATATCCACGAGTGGAAATACTGTAATATCAATACTCCACAGTACAGTACTGTATATCCAGGGAAGAACCACATCACAATATTGTTTGCCAGTCATCAGACTAGACATAACCTAGCACTGACTTGCTGAGAATACTGTGTGACATTCACAAAAGCAGAAACACTAGGAAGAAAGTGATTTCACCAATTATTTCAACATTGTAAAAAATTCCTCCCCTTTGCTTCTAGAAATCCATAAATTCTCACCTTCTCCCTACATGTGGTGGAGGTTATCGATACGCCTACAGCGCATCACCAGTGTGGATGTGCACAGGCCTACGCCACTCTCCTACTAGATTAAATCACACTTAACCCCTTGGGGCGATTTGCTTTCTCACGTTGCCTTGAAGCGATTGTGCTTTTGCCTCTCCACAGTCACAGGAACATTTTTTTAACTTGTCTTTTTCTTTTTTCTCTCCTTCACTCTGTTGTGCCTTAAACACCTCCTTTGGGGATGAAGTCTATCTCGGAAGGAGAGATGAAACACTGCAAAGACCGAGCCAGTGAAGGCTGTTCTCCCCACCAGATCGGCTGAGGTCTGGCCTCTCTCTGTGCCAGCGTTATCACAGCTAAGCCACAGGGCATGTTCTCCAGATTGCCTGGTGAGTCACTGGGTTGTGATTCTCTGTTGCCTGACTGCATTGCGCATGCATTACCCGCCGTGCCCTCTTCAAGAGTCTAAACGCTTTGGAGAGCTTCACTAGCACCACCAACATCGAGACAAGCAAATGTCTCTGAGATGATTATAATGAGTATAATGACTGAACATGCTCACTGCATGATATTGTTGTGGCAGTGCAACAAGCTAGAAGCAGAGCTGAATGGATCTTTAATTGAGAATATTTTAAAATTTCAAAAGAATTCTGAAACCCTTTTCAAGTTTGCCACAGAAAGTGATTTTTTTCATCAGTCTGTGGAGGAATTTGTGTAGAATATTAATTCCTGTTCAAAGTGTTTGGATTGAGGCAAGTCTACTGCATTTAATATCACCACTTATAGAGTTGCTATGTGCAGCCTACAATGAGCGTCAGCTTTGAAACATGAATAGCTCATTTATTAATGAATGCTATTTGCAGCTCCGTATCTGCATGCTGGTGGAAGTGTAATTTACAAAGAGTCAGAATGAGACACATTTTGCCAGTCTCTTTCTGAATCCAAGATTTGCAATTCAACTTGACTCAGTCTGTGAAATACAAAATTCAGTATGCTCACACACCGAGCTTATGAGCATGAATTTCAACTAGAAATTGAAATACCTCAAAGAATAAAACTTACAATGAAAGTACGACCTAGTTAACAGTGTTTCACAAAGGAAATCCTTGTGGTGACTGCAGACTCAGAGTGCAGAGAGCTGCCTTGCTCTCCTTGCTGTCCTCTCTCAGATAGCCTAGCAACTGTGTTTGTTCTATAGGCACGGCGAAACATATATGTAGTTGTAAAATATGTGACGTGACCTCCATCAGGAATGTGTCACATGGATAGACAATGCTAGGTGTCACCTCAGAATGGAGCCTATACCCTGGACTCTCTCATTCAGTCCTAATGACCATTCAGACCGCACAATGTCCCTTCGTCCTCCCAAACAACCAATTCTCATCGTATTCCCTTAGCAGCTCGCCGCTCTCTAATGGACTATAAAAGGGTGGTGTTTCCCGAAATGGACTTGTAACCACAAGAACTGCCAAGAACTCTCTCTCTCTCTCTCTCTCTTTCTCTCACTCTCTCCCTCCCTCTTTGAAATCTGGTTAAATGTTGAAATATTCAGGCATGACCATGCCGTAAGCGGCTTTACCTCAGAGGACCTTTGCTTACAGTAATTCCAGCAGGAATAGTTGAAAAGGAGAAATAAAAGGTCTTTTTCTGTTGTAAGTGGGTGGTTTTAATACATACCGAACACACTGGAAAAAGAAACATCTCCAGGGCAATAATTGCCTCCCTGTCTCTCTCTGTGGTCCGCCATAATGTGCCTCTCTGTGTTTATGAGGAGCAGAGACCTGCGCTGCTGAGATAATGTACTTCCATAATGACCTATGTTAGCATTAATGGCAGATTATTGTGTATTCTGTTAACCACTCAGTGTCCGTTGAAATTTGCTTCATTCAACTGGAACGCAAACCACCTGTGCTGATGTTCCATTTAAAAGTTCAAGAGAACTGCTGCATCTGTCTGGCACACCATCCCCCTCGTTTTTTAAGATTCAGCGTCGTGATCATGTTTGAAATGCTAAAAAGACAGTAACCTTTGGAAATGTCCTTTTCTGTCATTGCAGTATTTCTTTTCCACAAAATGTCTCTCTCTAACAAGTGCACTCTCTCTAAGTGCAAATGAGAATCATCGCACGTCTGTCATTTGCTGTTGCCGGTGTATCTCTGTGCCCTTCCCCTGTCGGTCCCCTCGCTCTGCCTTAAGGCACTCTATCCCCCAGACAGGCTCCGAGCCGACCCACCAAATCCCCCCGTTTCTGCATCGCTGCTCCATATTATGCCTCAGCACTCCTCATCCTCTTAGCACAAACAAACTGTGACTGACAATATTTAGTCTACCGCCTGAACATCTCACCCTCACCTCACCTCTACATTTCACATTCCAGGGAGGGTGTGGTGAGGAACTGAGATCTCTGATTTGCAACGCTGGTAACTGCAAAGTGGAAAACAATTCAAACTTATAATTCAAACTGAAATTCTGTGCTGAAGCTGAATTCTTGATCATTTAATTTAGATTTGTAGGTATGATTCTACAATTTGACAGCAATCCCAGGCTTTTGTCTTTCCTAAGTGGATGATTGTACACTCTCACAGTCTGTGACTACTCAACTAAACTTGATTATATAAAGATTATATAACATTAAGTTCTCAGCATTGTCTGTGTGCATTAGCCTACTACTCATACCGTCTTCTTTCGCTGCCTTTTCCCTGCTGTACCGCACTGATCCAATGACCTGATCACTCCAGGCTATGTAAACAATTTCTTCTTCACTGAAACCTGTTAAAAGTGTCGCTGTGGGCCATGTATCATCCCAGTGAAGAGCTGACTGTCTGTCACTCTCCGAGACAGAGTGCTTGAAAGGATCTCTGCAGCAGACCGGTCTAAAGGTCCCTGCGGGATGAGGCGACAGCAGGTACCAGCAATGACGGATCAAAGAGAGGCAAGGGGATTTGGTACAGGCCTGAAAGTGGCAAAAACATCCACTCTTAATACTATAATTAGATTAGACTGAAAAATTACTTTAGTTGATGAGATGGAATAAGTGGACCAGACAGATACCACATAGCGGAATTTGTATTTGGAAGTGCCTGAACTGAGCTTACTTACAGAAGTAGAAATAAAACACACTGTCTTGGTGCGTAGTGCTGAAAATGTTTGTTGTTGTGCACACAGGATGTATGAGATGCCATGCAGACAAGGCGGTAATGGCCATTGAAATTAGGTTTATTCTTTTTATTGTTTTGCAAAGCATGGCTTGGTACGCTTATGGCAAAAATCCAGGAAACCCTCAGATCAATACGGGACATAAAAGCAGCAAGAACTTTGCTACAGACTCATTAAAACAAAGGCCAAATTCACAGGTCCTCAAAGTCTAAAACCATGCAAAAATCTGTGATTATGGAAAGAGAGCATAGAATATAGGCCGACTTATACTTTCAAAGCACATCCATCACTCAGTTTTTGTTGACACTGAGCGTTAACTAAAGATCTCTTTGCATACCCTGTGGTGCTCTGGGAAATAGAGTTGCTGGTTGGACCGTGACTCTTCGACCTGCTTTAATGACACGTCAAGACATCTATCTCAGATACCTTACACATAAAGACACCTGGGAATAGCAGCTTATAATTACTTTGTGGAGGCCGATCAGACAGCCACTATGGCTGTTAGAACAGGGAAAAGTCATTAGTTCATCTCATTATAATCAGAATTACCTGGAGGAGGGAGTGGGAATGATCTATTATGTATCATTTATCACTATCTGAAAGTCTTAGAGAGGCATTTGCATTGTGGAGTCATAATCACATTATGGAGTGAATTACAGTGTATTAACGGCCCTGCTAACATAATATTGCATGTGCGACCATGTGCTGCGTTGAAAATGATCTCTTATGGCCTCACTCTAACCTAACATCGGCCATGACTCACTGTTTGATGGCTTGGAGTGGGCCTCAGATTGAAAAGTTTATCTTCCAACAAGAGTATTTGAGAACTCAAATATTCATGTATGCATATTTCTGCTTGCAGAGCATGTGCATTGGCATGGGAGACTGTGGCACAGGGAATGTTTCGTTTCAACAGCCTCTGACTCTCCAGCCATAGAATCAGTGTACAGAAGCCGGTCTCTGAGTAGGTATCAGTAAATGTTGACAGATCATAATATACTGTAGTGTATCTGCAGCCGTGTTTCCGTGGAGTGTATGCAGTGTATCCAGTATGCAAATCATCTGTCATCTGTTAAAGACATGTTGTAGATGGGTTGATAGAGCCAAAATTAAACGATAGTTTAATTTGATCAAATGTGGACTACAGAGCAAATATTTAATTAGCTCCATCTTAGCAATGCATTAAGATAAATAAACAAATAAATCTGTCCCCTATAACACATTATTTTCAAAGTTGGTTTTACAAAGGGATTGAATGTACTGAATACTTAGACTATTTTTTGTAAAGTGGGAAAAGGGGACAAAAGTCAATATTCTATCCCAACAAATAGTTCCTAATATTAACACTGAAATATCAATTGCTAAAATGTCAGATATACAGTAGTCAGCCCTGTCATTTCCAACATGTTGTGAAAACAGATACTAGTACTGTTGTGACAAACTCTCAAACTGTGTCACATACAACAACAATCTCAAGTGAGAAGATATGAATGACAAGCAAAAAAAAAAATAAATAAATACTCACTGTGCTCCTGAATCAGTTCCTCAGCAGCTGTTGGTGGTAGTTTGTTGAAGGCACCAAGAATAACGTGCGGGAAGGAAAACGTGAAATGTGCTTCTTCTTCTACTACTGCTGCTGCTGCTGCTGCTGCTGCCTCGCTCAACTCTGCTCTGTCTGTGCACAGGCACACGGCTTGTGGAGTACGAGGAGGTTATTTGATGATCATGAGCAACAGGCTACTGCCTCCCCTCCCACCCTCCCTCCCTCCCCCCCGTTTCCCTCCTCTCTCTCTCTCTCTCTCTCTCTCTGTCCCTCTCTCTCCCTCTCTCTCTCGACTCCTTCCTCCTCCCTTTTCACATCAACAGCTCCAAGCTCTGACATCAGAAGTGGGATGTGCCATTATTCAAAAAGCTTTTGAGAGAAATCCATGGCAACCACCATCTAGCAAGCAGTGCTTCCCCCCCACCACCACCACCACCACCACCACCTTGAAATGAGAATAATCACTCCCTTTTGATTGTAGATTCACACACAGGTTTATATTTGTCCAGTGGGTTACCCGGATGCGGGCTAGCTCATACTCACCAGGGTGTCCAATTTTAGACGAGTGGTGCGAAATGCTATGATGAGGTATGATGATGACGAGGAAGGTGCGTCTAACACAGTAAATGCTAAGAGGTAACACTCACCACCGCCAACACAACACAGTTATATTTTTCTCATGCTGTCAATCATCATCTGTCCCCCACTGCCATAGAAGTGATGTCTTGTCGTTTAATAATATTATTTGTTAAAGCACAAACTCCATCACCAGTTCAGAAAGTGATCTTCACCAATACAGCACCTACAAACAGAATAGGAGCTGTCAAAATGTCCACTTTGGGTTAGATAACTAAATTGACTGAGGGAATGCATTGCTACAATTAAAAAGTTAATTTGCATAAAACAACAAATCATGTAATTTATGTCTGAGCTCATACAGAATCCAACAGTGGCAATAACATAAACAAAAACACGATGGAGATGAAATTCTACTCACGCAAACACTAGTAACTAAAGCTATTCTCAGTATGCATGGCACGTCTGCATATTCTCCACTGGGCATTATCTCAAAATTGTGTTGCCTGTGTTTGTAGGGTCCATTATCCCTTTATTGATCGACCTGTCTTGAACTGAATGGGGACTGCAGAAGTCAATGTATTTGACAAGTCAATCCCAGTCTATTATTTTCACTTCAGTGCTATAAAGACCCATAATGGCAAATCACAGAGCAAGTGATTGTCCAGTGCCACAGGCTTTGGACCCTGGCAAAAACCTAAATGTTTATTATTTTTTTGGTGCATGACCAATTCTCTTTCCCAGTCAGCTGTGTATGGCTGTAATGTTTCAAAAATCAATTAGGTTTTATTTATTTTTTTCTACAGTATATGGACTGAGCACTGACATACTGGAAAGAAAAGCAACTGTATAATTCCTGTGAGTAATTCTGTTTTCAAGCTGAGTGTTTTTTTTTTTTTTGTTTTAGCTGGGTGATCAAATGCAATTTCTCCACAACAAACTTAATGAAAGAGACCAGGAATCAGAATACAATCAGAGCATTTCCTAGATATGACAAAATAAAACGATTATCTAAATGATTATCATTGCTATGGTGGAAAAATCTGCTGTTGCAGCCACCAGGCAGCACACTCAGTTTGTTTTGACTGAGCTTACACAATACAGAACCAGGCCTCCAAGACAAATCAGAGCACTAGACATATGAGATCATGGTCTAATTTGTATGATATCCAGGCTATCAAGCAACACCTTGTTCAAGAGATCCTTCATAACATTTGTAAGGACCCTCAAAGACAGTAAGTACTGTATCTTAAAAAGGAATGATAATCAATGGGAGACAAGGGTTATCCTTGTTAAAACCGTCTAGATTCATTGGCTTCCTGCTAAAAATACACACTTGTTTCCAGCTCCATTCATTTAAAGTATCATTTTATGGTAGATGTAACAACAACAATACTACTATGACTACTACTACTACTACTACTAATTTTCATCTATCTGGGTATATAGTGTGCATAGATTCTTAGCCGTGCAAATAGGAAGCAATTCTGTCTGACTCAAAAATACAATGTAGCTTAAGAATTAAAGAAAAATATGCCTTCAGTTCCATGTTTTGGCTTTTGGTGGCAGGGCTATGCATTTTTACTTCTAGTATAATAATTGGGCCTTTAAGAGCAGTACAGGTTTGTTGTTCATTAATTAGCCTGAATATATGCTAATTGGCTAATTGGCTTGGATTATTAATCACAATACACTGGAATTCAGGCATGTAGTGCTGGTAATAAAAAAAAACTTGGAAACTTGGAAAAGGACATTTAAACGAAAAAATTAAGAAAGTAAGAACTAAATGTTTCTGTGAACTTATTTCAGCAAATCAGCAGCAGCAGTGATCGTCCCTGCAGGTGTTCTACTGCTGATTGTTGATTGCTGATTATTGATATGTTTTTAACCTTTTCTGTTTAGATGATTGCTGGCATCAGATGTAGATTGCTCCTTCTGTTTCTACTGATACTGTATCACAAATGAGACCGCATCCAGTCCCCTAGACTTCATTCCCACTAGATTTCCCAAAGACATTATGGGTAAAGGGCCTAGACTGCTCTCTTTTGTGAATAGTTGTCTTTCCACTGGTTGTGTTCTTGACTACTTAAAGATTCCAAATATTCAGTCTCTCCTGAAGACGGCGTCCTTTGATCCATCAGTGCTTTCAAAGGCACCTTTTATCTCCAAAACTCCTCAAGGTAACCGAAAGATATAACGTTTTTGAAAAATGTCAGTCTGGTTTTTGTAAAACATCATAGCAGTGAAACTGCCCTCCTCAGGGTTCGAATGATGACTGTGTTTGACACAATTGATCATGCTATTCTGATTGATACGCTGAGAAAGTGGGTTGGTATATCTGGGACTGTCCTGGACTTGGCCTCAGCTTATCTGTCAAACAAAAAATCTTGACTTAATCACTTTCTTTTACTTCTTTGATCATGTGTGGCATCCCACAAGGGTCAATTCTTGGGCCACTACTGTTTTCTTTATATAATTTACCTATTGGCCATATGCTGAGCATACTCAGCTGTATCTTTCTGTTAAACCAGAGAACAATAAGTTGTTTGTCTTTCATGACTAGTTTATGTCAAAGACTCAGTGTCCCAAAATTTTCTTCAACTCAATTCTGACACATTTTTATAGAGGCATATATGTAGTTGGTTTCTTCTTTTTCTTTCTTTCTTCTTCTTTTTTTTTTAACTCATTTTATTCCTTCTGTGATTTTTATTCCTCTCCAATTTTGTTTGGAATTTTGTCTGATCTATTTATAATTTATTTTATTTTTAATTTTGAATGTATTGCTCTTTTGTTCTTAATAAAGTATTATATATGTATGTATGTATGCATGCATGTATTATTATTATTATTATTATTATTGTTGTTGTTGTTACAAACACTGCTACTTGCTGTCATTCTCCATCACCACTAGCCTTTCTTCCAGCTGGTTTACTTATCCTCAGCCTGGACCCATGAGGGGTTTTATGGCACTCCATGCTTTATTTATGTGAGCATGTTTCACAGCCTTTGCAGCAGCCAGCACTCTCCAAGAGTAGAAGCAATACCATCAGCTGTATTACCACTTCATTCCCAACACAGTTCCTGGTAGAGTTGCATTAATGGTGCTGAATACCAGACTGCTTATCAACCAGAACCATCTTAAGTTTTCTATTGGTTTCCCACAGACATCTAATTGTCATTCCACAGAAGGGCACTCAGAGAGCGCAGACCTCCGCCAAGGTTCGTGCTGTTATTGTTTGTTTGTGAGTCGGATCCGGATCCACTCCAAAATTTAATGGGTTCTTCCTTGACCCATGCTACACCCTTCCACAAAGTTTCATGAAAATTGGGCCAGTAGTTTTTCTGTAATCCTGCTAACAAACAAACAAACAAACGGCACCGAAAACTTAACCTCCTTGGCGGAGGTAATGAGGGCAAGTCCCGGGCAAAAACAATGCTGGAGTTGAAAAACACTCAGAAGTTAATCCACTCTAGTTAATATGCAAAGTTGATATGGTGCTCAACAAAATTCACCCACTGATGTGTGTAAGGATCCCAAAGGCTTAAGGGACCATAACCCATTTGGATATTCTCACTGAAAACCAAGAACTAAGGTCTCATTAGATTGATTGGTTACGCCTTTGTTTGTGAGCTGGCTGTGGTTTCACCCCACTGGGGCTGTGGCCTTCAGAAGCAGGGTGAAGCCACAGTCGCTATCACACAAGGCTGTGAGTGATGTGATGTTTCATTGATCTCACAGAGGGAATATCTTATACACACACACACAGGCTCTCTCACTCTCTCCTGTTTCAAGAAATGGACTTGTAACCACAATAACTACCAAGAATCCCCCCTCACAATGTGTTTGTTTATCAAATTAAAAATTAATTCTTTAAAAGCTCGCGGTTCTCATTAACAAAGCCTGTTGATCCTTCTTTGCAAGCTCCCTATATCTCTGTGTTCATCCACTGACTTTTTATTAGGATAGATTATGATAATCTAGATAAATAAAGCAGTGAATCCAGGGCCGCAGGAGAAGAGAAGCCAGTCAGCCATTGTTTGCTGCTACTATTTCAACCTTGAGGAGAGAATGAGGAAACACTTGGCGGAAGGCATTCTTTCTCTTATTTTCTTTTCCAGGCAAAAAAGATTAGCTCTCTCACTCACACAACTGCATTGTTGTTGAGTCTTGTTCCCTACCACTGTAATCACAATAGAAATACTCGGAAATGGCTTTCTTTGTATGCACAACAGAGGTGGATGCTGCTCATGCCGTAGTCCTGATGACACTAATCAGAAGAAATCCCATCATTCACAACAGAACTTGGACAGAAGCAGTGAAGGTGCCCAAGGAGATAATGAGAGTCACAGTTGAAGCTTTTACTAAAAGGCAACATATTTCAAGAATTACTGCATGGGGTTCTCATAATGGTGTCCAGTATTGCCAGGCCTCCCATTCAAGCACACGCAAATTAAGTAACTGAATGAGTGTAGGAGGGATAGATGAGATCGATCATCTAATTTTCTCATTAGTCGACCTATTGTGGTAAAACAAGAGCAAGCTGGCTGGAAAAGTATGCTGCTCTGCCAGGAGCCGCAGCGAGGTAAATATAACCGCCGCACAACAAGGTAATGTGTAACCTGCAGGAATGATCTCATAGAAAAGAGATTACAGTCTTATGTGGTGCTTTTATAATGTACAATACCCAGATACTTTTCATTATGTGTTACATAATAGAGGAATACAATGGTGTTGAAAATAGCTCATCTCTAAAATTGACGCACGGTTATTACCATCTGTCAAAATCCCAACCAAAATAAGGTTCAGGTGCCAAACAGGCACAGCTGTGTCTGTTTGAGGAGATCAGTGGTTATTCCTAGTCAGCGTTGAAAACCAACAATTTGCTTGAAAGAAGATTACATTGTTGATTTGGTATTAAAATAGTGAATATAATTGCGGATCATAAAGATGAGCACAGTATGCGCTGGTATTAAACAAGAGGGAAATTAGTATAAGTGCTATCACTGAGCGGAAGAGTTAGAGCATTATGTATGACAGTGTGGAAATGCGTGGGAGGTGGCTGTGACCTCAGCCTATTTCTGATAGCTGTCAGGTCACAGATCCCTGTATTTGTTCAAACAACATGCTATTCACATGTGAAAAACATGCCGATTGCATCTTGCACCTTGTGCCGTTATATTGACTATAATGGAATGTGCCTCTGGCTGGGGCTCCCTTTGCAAAAAAAAAATATATATATATCAATGGCACTGATGATAAACTTGATAAACTATGATAAACTAAGATACAAATAAAAAGGAAGACACATTGAATCTTCATTGGCTCAACATGAAAAAATCTTCCTCTCCTATAATGTATGGAAAATCATTTTAGTGGAGAGAATGACCCAATGCAACTGGATGGACAAACACCGCGATGTTTGTCCATCCACTCACCTTCAATCCCATGAAATGTCAAGCCTTCCACCTGGACCACCTCTGAAAATTGCCTCTTCCAGAAGTAGCCCAGGGCCTACTTGAAGCCATTTTTGGCAGGTGTAGTGGTCCATCTGTTGTGTGAACCAGCGTGCCGAAGGATAGTTTTCTGAAGTATGCGCTCAGTTTTAACATTCTCCCGTTGAACTAATGGATTATTGAGCAATGTTATTAAGACTCTGCCGAACAAGACACTGGACACAAAGGCAGAAAAACACAGCCAGGTTACACACTGAGGCTGAGGCTGAGGCTGAGGAGAAGAGATTGATGAAGCGGTTGATAAAACTCACTCAGGGCTCGCTTTTAAATTAGCTTGATCAGTGCTGTCCGTTATATGAGCAAGCACACCCCCCCGACACACACACACACACACACACACACACACACACACACACACACACACACACCATGGAAGTACTGCCAGCATGAAGGACCACACCTGTCATCTATACATGTGATTTACATCTAAAATACACCTTTAGTAAAAACCCAATTTTCAAAATGGAAATTTGCCCATTTGTTCTACGCCGGTTATTTCACAGTCTATATTTAAGATTTATCAACACTTTGGCAGGCTGACTACTGGCACACACTTTATTGCTATTTTAATGGAAAAAATTAGGTGGGGAAACGGGGGGACCCAAGAGCATCTCCATCTGAACGGAGATTGAGCTCAATCACATCGCAGAGTGACATGTCCAAGAGCTTTATGTCTGCCATAACCTGGTGTTGACACATAAACAGTGACAATGGGTGGGACCAGATACACATCCATATAGAAAATGAATGAAATGTAATAAAAGAAATGCATTATTTCCTTTCATTCATGATTGTAGGCCAGCTTTTGCAACAGAATGTTATGGAGGTATTTTTTGAACCATATAATACAAGCATCGGTCAACTTACAGTTTATTCAGCTTCATTGTTTGAGACCTCTCACTGCATTTCTTTATTTTACGTCAGAACCTTAATGAAGGCGATGTCTAATGCAATGACCTGAAAGACCTGTGACAAAAAACACTGAAAAGCAAGTCAATATCAATACAACTTAAATGATAACACATCTCTTATGGATTATGTATGCATTATGCATTATGCATATAAGCAAGCCCATTCAAGGCACAATTTCAAATTCTGTTTGGCGTAATTTTTCCCCACACAAACACATCAATCACAGTAATGCTGGTGTACGTGTAAAAAGCACTGACACATCTCTATCCATCACCGGTATCACAGTAAACCAGGGATCTGCTTGTCTGCACATGCTGTAATTATCAGAACTTCCCTTGGACACTGTGAAAGGGCTTTTTTGTCATTTATGTTTTGAAAACTGAGAACAAAAAAAAATGTTTGCACTTATAATATAGGCTGGTGGTGTGAAAAGGGGGAACGGAGGCCTCGGTTTCTTGGATTGAAGAATACTGTATCATTATTTGGTCAATACAGAACAACATAATGTTCGAAAGTTCAGTACGATTTTTTTATTTTTTATTACACATTGACCACGAAAAAAGGATTTTTGGAGCCTGATTTTGGTACAGAATTTATAAAAATATCCTCATATGTGATAGTACAGTTGAAAGATTACTCCCACACTTGGAAGCAAAACCTCTGTAGTGCCTCTGCTCTGTAGTTTCTGAACATGACTAAGTGAACCTCTGTCTCTTCTCACCGACGCTGGAGTCGTCTGTTGGCCAGGTAATCACACCTCTGAAGGCGAAGAGGGAGATTTCACCAATTTGTTCCTTTTCTTCAAAGAAAATCAATAAAGGGAGCAGGAAATTTCAGTCACAATGACGAATCCAGGCAGCAGATCACCGGGGAAGTGGTGAGCAGCAGCAGAACCACAATGAGGAGAACGTGCACTGCATGAACTGTGTATCCAGAGAACTGGAAAAACACCCTCTTAACATTGCCTTTGATAAGATATTGATAATGGCACATCGCATACATCTGGTGTGTGACACAATTTGATTTCATTGATGGGGAACTATGTAACGCAAACATTAAAAAACAAGAAAAATTGCTATAAAAATGTGTTCAATTCATATGGCATCATCCTACATTATACTTTTTGAAAATTGATTCAGCACCATATGGCACCGTCCACTGATGAAAAGCATCCATCTACCCTTAGCTCTCTGCAGAGGCAAAAAAAATAAATGTGTCATTTAGCTGTCACAATGTGTTTGACAGGCTGCAGTGTGTGTGTTACCACCCAGGCCCAGGTCTTGTTTTTGTATCTCTGTTGCAGCGGGTATGGGAGTCTTGCTGTTATTCTCAGAGGACAGCAGAGGCCGGCCTGCCCGTGCTGCAGGTGACAGCTTGATTGTGTTTCTGTCCCATTACCTGCCACCTTGAGGTTGGGCTCTGATAGAAATAAAGTGGAGACATGTTTCTGTGTCAGACAATACATCTGTACATGTGGAAAATAACTTAAGTTCAGCCAACATTCACATTTGTTTAGGTCCAAGTTGAACTTTGTATGACTCACCTACCATTTACATAGAGAGGAAACCAGAGGCTGCAAACAGGGAGGCTTCTGTGTTTTTTTTTGTTTGTTTGTTTGTTTTTTAATGACTGTTGTGCTTGTTTAAAGAGAAAACTGTCCAAAGTATTATGATGAATTTCTCTTCCCTGTCACTTTATTGACATGGAGGCTTATCATCACAGGACCACATTGGAACTGCCATCGTTAGCTGAGGTGCTGCGTCAGTCAATAGCAAGCCTTGATCTAGTATTGACAGACAACAAGGACCTTGTCCAGTGCACACAGTTTCAGATTCATGCCTTGGGACATATCACTTCAACCCGACATGTACGCACACGTAGGATGTATAGTGTTGTATTTTCTCCTCTGATGATGCTGTTGGTCGAAGTGGATTGGCAATGCTGCCAAATGCATTCGAGTTCATCTGTGTGCACCAGAGCGAAGAGTGGAAAAACGTTTTCAGAGACTGTAATCAAAAGAAATATTGTCACCCATTTTCTATAGAAAAAGCTTTATCTATCCTGGCGTTCTCATTTCCATGTCTATGATGATCCCTGCCAGTTGAATAACGTTTTTATAGAATGGAAATCATCTTGCAGGTTTTCCATTTTACCCACAAGTAATCCTTCAACTATTTGAAGTCTGTGAGCCATAAACACATCTCAAGACAGCAACTTTGCTCTGAATGAATTCTGTACATTGCATTCCTAACACTCAAAAGACGCAGAATTCCTACGAAATTTAAACATTTCTACAAATTGATCATTTATAAATATTAAAAGACACACGTGAACTGTTCTGCAATCAGTAGGTGAGTATATGTGAGTGTTTAATCCATACATTGTAGCAGAAAGCTGTGAGTTGACAGTAGTGAGACAGAGCAATTTCCTCTACAGAATTCAACTGTTAAAGCGCTTAATATTCGGGAAGGATTTTAACACAGCACAATGATTTATTAGCAACAATTAGCGCTGTGGAGTTTAATGAATGACAGATTGAGAGTGTAATTATAGTGTAAATTATAGTAACCGCACTCTGTATGTTTTATGGTCCTTGCAAGAATAATAGACAACTCAAATACATTGTCCATCATCCAGTCATGTCTAAAACCCTTTAGCCGACATGCTAAAAGCCCTAAAAGAGACTGTGTTTGAATGCAGCATCTTGGAGAGCTACAGCTGTTGGTAACACAGTGCGAGAATGCCGCTGCCTGATATGAAGTAGAGAAGAAGAAACTCTGAAGAGGAGGAAACACAATTAACATGGTAATAGATATCATATGCTCAGTATCTTGCACAGCTTCAATTTCACATGTCAGTAGTTCACATGACTTGATACCAAAAATAGCCTAAGGTTGCAGCCCAGCACATTGCTGCAGCAGAGAGGTGTTTTTTTATATTCATCACTATGTTATTAATTGTGTTGTTGCCATGGACAGATATCTTCTCCTCCTTGCTGCTGTAGGTTCTGACTGTATGTTCAGTTTGACCTGGTTGCACCCTTATTTCCCCTAGCAGGCTAATCTTAGCACATGGATACAGTATGAAACACAGAATTCACATGCAGCAGGCTGATATACAGAACAAGACTTCAGTGCACATCTATATTGTGCCAATATTGTTTTCCAAGAATTCACCATACAGTTTTGTTTTGCCATGTGTGAGCTTGGAATTGTAAGGTTCCATCTGGGTAAAGAGCAGTTCTGAGATATTGAGCATCAACGTTTTGACGTCCCAGTTGGCAAAATTGTTATGTAGTAAAATCTACCTTTACAGCTCACTAAGGCCTGCTGACTTGCAAAATATCAAAATCCTGGGACAATTAGAAATTAGATTTTAAGAGGATCCAAACAGAGATAGAACCTGTAAAGTCAATCTGGGTTTGGTTCAGACTAGGTTGCCTTTGGTATTGCATTTTCTATTTAAATGAGCCCGGAAAGACACCATTATGTTAAATTGCATTTTCCCTTTATTAGTATTAGTCATATTACAACAACAATTCACTGGTACACTGACCAGCAGTATGTTTGGCTTCTGTTGCTTGCTGCAATGCAACATAATCTGATTTTCTGCAGATGTTTTTGTAGGACTCAGTGTCTCTGTCTCTCCCATTGCATTCTCTTTCTACTGGATGTGACTGCTGTTCTCCTCTGTTTATCTGTATCACTCCTCTCTGCATTTCTCTGTTTATCTGGCTCACTCCTCTCTGCTTCTCCTCAGCTTCTCTCAACCTGTAACAAAATACTAATTCCCTAAACTACGTGTGTTGGATAAACCCATCTTTGGGTTTACAGCACTGTTTCTGATGGGATATTCATTAAACATCCAACTGGCTAACTCAGTGTGTTGCAAGAGTTTTAGTACATGGTAACCACTGGACAGGAGTTAGTTGATATTACATCCACACAGTATAAAGTCTTTAGTAGATCAAGATTAATAATGTGTTAGGAAACAATAGTGATTATTCCATTTGACGATAGGCTATGGAGCTAGACTTAGCTAGCTAGTGCTATGTGCATCAGAAAGCTCATCACTATTCCTCAAAAGAAGTCTTTCCCTTAGAAGAAACAACTTTATGCAAAAGGAAATATGGACTCTGTGCAACCAGCTTTTAAACTCTCAACCTGCTGAACCTCTGGTGAGCAGTCCATGAACTTTGGCTTCTCGGACAGCAGCGAGACTCATCCCCGTGGAAATGCTGTCGTCTGATCGCTGGGGAAAATTGAGAAATACATCCTCTTGAACAGGGAATGATGGGTCATTCTGGTGTGAACGTCAGTGACCAGAATGGGAGATTGAGTGTACTCAAAAACAAACTCGAGAGGTTCCTTTGAAGATCCAATGATTATTGTTCAAAGGCTCATCCCGGGGCTCGGGCAGCACTAAGTGCACTTGACATTCTCTACTGATTGTCTGGTGTGAGCAGCTCTGCAGTGCCTGAATCAAGGTATTTCCAAAATGAAATGGGTTTGATATTTAATATTATGGGAGCATAATGATGCTACATTTACATGATTCATAGAGGCCTGCACAAACTTGCAAATGGATTAGAAAAGTGGTCTTCAATTGTGGTCCTCGGGGCACAGAGACCTGCTGGTTTTAATTCTAGCCATCTAATCATGGACTATTTTACACCTGAGACGCCAGGTGAATGTAATTAACTGTAACTACCTAGTAGGATAGAAAACCAGCAGTACTTCGGGTCCTGGGGACAAGGATTGAAGACTACAAGCGTTCCCCAACCTCAAGTACCTAACTGTCCTGCAAGTTTTTGTTCAAGCTCTACTCTTGCACACCTGATCCAATTAAGGGCTTAATGCTGATTGGTTGAGCAGTAGAAACAGATCTACCTGAACAGGGCTAGCATGAACGTGTGTAGCCCTTAATTGTATCAGGTGTGCAAGAGTAAAGATGGAACAAAAACTTGCAGGACAGGTGGTAGTTGAGGACTGAATTGGGAAAGACTGGGTAAGAGGATCTCATACCATGTATCAAAGATAGGATAAAGCACCATGAATCATGAAATGCTTCATAACTTTACTGCTTTACTGGTTAGCAAGCTGCTTCAGTTCAGTTTATTGTGAATAAAACAGATCTATTTGACAAGCATACAAGTGGAAATGAATAGCTGAGTGTTCATTTAGTTTGCACACATCTCATCCGAAGACAAAGACAAAACTTATTTGCAGCAAAAAGGCAATTGAAAAGTAAAGTCATTGATATAAGGGACGCCCATTGTTTTACACGTTCTTTGTCTCTCAGCGTAGCATTACAGTGCACATGGTCAGTTCACTCAGTGGAAACTTATTAAGGCTAATTGAATATATGAACCATAGAATGACTGAAATGAGACATTTTTACGCACAAAAGGTGTACGACCCCAGTCAATCCACTATGTTTTGTATGGGAACGTGGCGCAGAAGCTCAAGTGTCAAGAACAGGCTGCCAACAGAAATTCATCTTGAGATTTTCATGATGATTACTGTGTAAGTTTAAACTCTACACATCTTTCAATGCAGGCTAGGCATGTCTTGCAATACTTCAAGTCAAATGCAAACAATTTGCCTCCAAAATTATCCATCCCTGTTTAAAGAATTCTTGTCTTAGAAGATAGAGATATAAATATCTTTTGTTTTAAGTTTAATTCAGTTTCTATGGATACCAGATTGTTGCTATGTGACGGAGTTGCGAGATGAGGTGGAGAGTGTATGGTGGTGTGTAAAGGCATGCAGTAAATCTACAGTCAGTATGGTATAGTATTGGTTTATGAAAAGTTAAACGTGTATGATTGGCGAAAATATTCAATAAGCATCAATGGGAACATTTATTGTAGTTTGCAGAATTAATCTTTGGGATTACACGCCTATGTTAATGGTATGCCAGTTTATTGCATTTCTGGATACAAAGTGTTAATGGAAGATTTCAGTGTTGACTGTTACTGTCAAGTCATTTCAATGCCATTTTATGACAAACAAGGCAAGAAAAAGACTTGCAAATCCATGTGCTCTTAACTGCAAAGATTAAGATACGATCTGTAATTACACTCAAGACAAAATGGCTTGGATTAACCATTCCATTCAGGGTGAATATTGAATGGCCTGCTTCTCAACGGACGTGGATTAATTGAACTGAATACCCAATAAGTCAAGGTTCATTAATTCTGTAAAGCTGGTTTCCTGCTTTCCTTTTGTTTCCAGCGTCATTTAGAGCCTCATTGTTTTTGTGATTAGGCTACACGGAAAAATAATATAATCATAAATAAAAAAACAAGAATTAGAGGGAAAACCTTAAATGTACACAGACCCAAAAAGTCTCTCTCTTTCCTCTCTTTTTTTCTCACTTTTTCTCTCTCTCTTTTTCTCCCTCTGTTTTCTCTCTTTCTTTTAAGTCTATTCCAAAGGCTAGAAGTCAACCGTCTGCTGTCTATGTTAAGGAGTTGCCAGTTTATAACTCAGCAGGCCTGTTGATCACCATGGCTTTGATTATAGCTGTGCAGAATAGCAGTTCCCTCCTCAGCGCAATCTGTGCAAGTCTTCCTCTGTCTGGTGTGTTTAATGATGTACTTTTGCGATGTGCTTTATGAGCTGTTTTTATGATGATTGATATTATTAACAACGTAGTTTTCGTATCACAGTGATTTTTTTCTTCTAGTTCACTGGTTGGTATAATCATCCCCAAAGCTTTATTTGTCAACAAACCAGTATTTCAAATCCAGAAGTGCTTCAGTGTGGAAGTATGGGAAGTAACATTAATGCCAGAGTTATAGATCATATTATTATATATTATTACATGTACATTATATTATTCTACATTTAAAACTAGACTTTTTTCCAGACTACATAGTGTAAATTCATTTTGCTTGTGTGGTTGTTGTCTGACCAGCAGAGATCTCCTGTGGCGACTCAAAGCAGGCGATCTGACTTCTTTCCAAAGGCAGAACAGAAGTCCCGACCATCATTAAAATCTGATATGTCTTCATGCACAAGGTTATTCACGACATTGGCACCCAAATTCACGCCATCAGAGGCAGTCTCTGCTGGATGTAAATTGGGTCTTGGACTCAATGTATAAGTGAGATGAGGGAACAGGAGGTCTTTGGTGTCTGTTCTCAGCTTGGCAGATGGATTTTTTTTCAATCTTTTCTGAAAGACAATATGGACCTTCAAAGACAGGCAAACTTGGGCATTTGGATTCATGAAAATGAGACACCAAAGTCACTCGAAATATGAAGGATTTGAAGATAATAAACATTTACCCAAATGCTCAAAGTTTACCCAGACACACAAACATTACGATTCTCACCTCATGCTGTGAATTATCATCAGGAGCTTTTCATTGTGGCCAGTTGATTGTTTCAAATAATTTGTCATTCTTTTACTAATATTGGCTTAGGAGAGTGATTATAATAAGATGGAGGTGTATAATTAGGGTTCCCACTTCATTTTGCCTCATCAGAGCCCTCAGCTGCACTACTCATTGTTTGAGGTTAGATCTTGAGACCCAGTAGAAAGTACAGCAGCTGAAGAGGTGAAGTGGCTGTTTGGCTTTCATTAGATATGTATTTTGTATGGATTTGATGGGCCTGAGAAAACAAGGGCTGAGTTGCTAATTGCCCATCTATTACTCATTGTAGACTAGAGATCATGACATGCAGTTGATGCACTGCTGGGAAAGTGTAGGTTGTAACGAAGAGGCAGCGGCTGCTTTGAACACAGGAGAAATCAGAGAGTATTAATATTCAGTAAACTTTCATTTGGTGTAGGCAACCAAAAATCAAATCGCAAATTGTCCACAATTTACATACAATTATGGATATGAAGTTGAAATGTACCTGTGTGTACATGGTGGTGTGTGGTAAGTTTGTTTGTGCGTGTGTGTGTGTGTGTGTGTGTGTGTGTGAGAGAGAGAGAGAGAGAGAGAGAGAGAGAGAGAGAGAGAGAGAGAGAGAGAGAGAGAGAGAGAGAGAGAGAGAGAGAGAGAGAGAAGAACCCGTTGTTACTGTGAATGAGAGAGCAGCAGTTAGTAAATGGGTAGATTTCAGAGATGAAACCACTGGTGCCACTTTCATTTCCCTCGGAGACCTCCCTAAGGCTGAGTGCATCTGAAACGTGAGAGGCTGTCAGGATACAAGTCCGTGTAATTTAACTTGCTGGGAGTGCTTAGCGCCGTAATAACGAAAACACTCTCCCTATCGCAACAATTACAAGAGAACAAGAGACGAATAAAAACGGCCTCTCGTGAACAAACGCCTGCACACCATCCATCTGATCCTGCTTCCCTGCTTCTGTGATATCCAGGGACCAATTGCAGCGAAGTAAACAAACAAAGGAGATAGTATAGTGGCCACAGATGGTAATCAACAACACAGCAGAGGAATATAGAGGAGTGGCTGGACTGAAAGCTGGCAGTGCTGCGATATGTCTCTTCTTTAGGGGAAGTTAAATCATTCTGAATTTTAACTTTGGCTAGAATGAGAGAAGTGACACATCTAATTAAACCAAAGAGACACATACAGAGTTGATATGCAGCTGTGCGTGTCTTTTGTCTGTGTGTGTGTATGTGTGTGTGTGTGTGTGTGTGTGTGTGTGTGTGCATTTAGAGAGAGAATTAAAGCATAACAGCTCACTAAAAGAGATTGACCACTATAGTGGGCATAGCACTTTGTCAGTACATTTTGCTTATGGCTACAATGCATTTGCTTGTGGGCTTGTGATTGGATTACACTTCAAATCCTGGAGTGGATGAAAAAATCTAGGAAGACAATAATAAGTAATAAATAAGTGACTAATGTAACTTCACTAACTGAAGTAAAAGTAGATGAGAGAAAGTGGGGACACCAGGAGAAGTAAATTACAACATTTCATGACAAAATAACTCCTGGAATGCATTGAACATCACAGATTGATGATATCTAACAGTGAAAGAGAATCCAAGGGTGGCTTTTTCAAGAAATCTGCCTACTGTGTGCATTGGCTTCACAGTTTACACTCTTCACCTATACTACAAACAGATGATGTCTTGTAATCCATTGGTTTTTAAATGGTTCCTTTTATAAAAGTGCAGAGGCTTTCTATGAATATCCTCATAAATATTCCCATGTCAGGAGTGGACTGCAGTAAGAAGGAAGCTTTATGTAAACACAGGAACTCTGACACGAGTGCCGGTGGTGGGAACTATAGACATGAACTATGGAGCGATATGTTGCATATGTTGTTGGTGGTGGGCGGCAGCTGTATTTACAGCCTGTTGTTCCATCTGATTTAATGAGCATCAGGGGCTCTTCAGAGCCGGAGCCACCGCTCACCTCTGAGCGGGAGTGGGATTTCACTGACTGGTGATAATAATGAACCATTATTATAGTTTGTACAGTTTGCGTGGCTGAAGCATGGGACAAACACACACAAGTGTGTAAATGAACTGTGCGCTAGAATTTAACCACTCCACACATTTTCTTCTTTTGTTACTGTGAAATTGTGAGTGCATGCGTACTCTCTGTGAAGACTTTTTTCATCCAACATTTGAATACCTATATACAGTAACAGGGTTGGGGTTGCTACAGTAACGGGTTGCCTCTTGGTAACATTGGTAGAAAAGGCTTGCTTGACCTAAAGTTAGTTTCTTTCATCTGGGGGATTTCCTTCCTGCTTTAAGGATGCCAGTCATTTGTAAGATGGGAGCATTGGCTGGGGCTTTTAGATTATAGCCCTGATATAAATAATCAAACGCAGGATTATGCCCATGCAGTAAGATTAGCTATCCCTCTCCCGGGTCATGTCTCCCCAGGTGCACATATTGTATTCATAAGAGAGGAATAACTTTTGTAGGATTATGTAGCTCTAAAACTTTTATCAAATTTTGCTTGTCTGGTGTTTTGGATTTTTCATGCTCCTCCCTGGTCAAAGGTGTGCAGTTTCATTCATTTAATTTGTTTTTCATTTCTACATTTGGTTGATAACACTATAGCTCTGCTTCTACTGCCACATTGCAATGGTTGTGAGCTGAATTTGGGGTTAAATAAAATGCACTTTTAGAGTTCCATACCACTTATAAGATAGTTCAAGTAGTTGAATATGCTACATCTGCTAAAATGTTAAAACTTCTTTAAATAGGTTAAAAAAAAAAAAAAAGAAGAAGCATGAATTGCTTTGCAGCTGTTTTGTCAAAGAAGCTTTTGTAAGCCCCAGTGAAAACAAGGCTAATATGTTCTTCTTTAGATTCAATTTGCAATTCTGAAGAGAGCGAATTTACCAGTTCAGGGGTAAAAATAAATCATGCTGAAACATCCTCATTACTGCATAGAGGAGCCATTTATGTGCTATGGTGTAACTGCGTAATTGTCTCACTGTTCCAGTGGAGTGCTGTGAAAAGCTTCTTGTGGTTCTGACAGACTTGCATGCATATGTTCATGTCTCCCTCTGCAGGACAGAGTCAGAGCAGACCATGTGCTTCCCCTTTAAGGCCTTTCTTCCCTCTTGCTACACTAGTAGTCGCTATAATACAGGGAATGAACATGGTGTATGTGACCCCTCTACTTTCTATGTCTTGCTTTATTCATTCATTTACAGGTTGGATGAAATGATCATCTGTCAGAATGCAGTTGTTTTGTGACTGTATGATAAAAGCTTTGAAGTTTTACATTTCACTGAATGAGTAGAAGCTGGTGGCCAGACATTCATATTCAATGGGAGGTAACAGATCCATAGATATTCAATGACATCTTTAAAATAGAAGATTCACCTTGTTTTATCTTTACATTTATTTGAATAATCTTTTAATATAAAGTTCTAGCATCTTGATGAAATCTGTGCTGCATCTCAGTCAGTTCAATCAGACTGGCTGCTTCAGAGCGGTATTTGCACAGCTCTCTTAGGTGTAGCCTACACCTGAAGCCCAGGAAACTGACTCACGTCTCTGAGAAAATGATGTTGGGTTTTCAGAAGTGTCTGCAGCTGGACAATCCCAACTTTATTCCACACAAACAGCCCATTACTGTTGGTCCGCAGTTGACCCTATACCATTTTAGAAAATTTGATTTTTTTGGCTTTCATGAGGTGAGAAGTCACAGGCAAGACACCTGACTGGTCAAAGGAGAGGTTGATATTACACTGAGCTTCTACTGCCAGAGGATTCAGAATGCTTTCATTATCTTTACCTGCGGCATCCCTGAACATGCAATGCAAATATGTGTAACCATATTTATTTGAAATCCTGCTTTATATATGAGATTGAATTTATACTGAAAGCAACACGAATATTGTGGCCAGTTTCTTATGATGGCACACTAAGCCTTCAGCATTAGGGCGAGCCCGGCGCTGTCTTTGAAATAACACAAAAGGGAACTGAATGAAATGCCAGCTCCATGAAAGCGATCATGTATTTCATTCTTGTTGAATTTCACACAGTAAATCTGTACGCAGTCCGAACTCATTACACCATCGAGTGCTAAAGGGCGCATGAGTCATCACGGCATATCTGTAAGAGTGGGGTGAAAACCGCTCGTCCAGAGAAGCCCACGTGCTGCTTTTTCACCCGTGGTGATGTCATAGCCAGAGACTTCCTGAACACAAGGTTCATTCACAGAGCCCTCCTCCCGACACCGGGACCAGGCTCCAAACAAGCCGTCTCCACGGCAACAGGGCCGCTGGGCATGTGAGTTCCCTTCTTGTTGTTATTTGTTTGAGGGAGGGGTGGAGACCTAAAGTGTGCGTGTCTGTGTGCATGAGCGTGTGCGCCTATGTAAATAGCACATATTATTGGGTTCAACTGTAAGATAGGAGTATTTTCATGCTGCATAAATTCAGCTTATGCTTCTTAAAAACAAACATGGTGGGAGGAGGGACACCACAGCAGAACAGGTCTTCTTGTGAGCGTGTCTGTTCCAGGGGAACTCGGGACAGGCAGGAGGGGAGCTGTTTTATTTGTTGGGGGGGGGGGACTTGATGAGTCACTGTCTGCTGTGGGTCTACTAATTTTCAACTTTTCCTCTCATAACAGCCACTAAACAGAGTGAGGAGGCACCTCTGAGCTGTCTCCACCACAGACCTAATGACAGACGCTGCCTACTAATTGGCAAAAGCTCCACTAACCATTTCAAGTCCAGAGACAAATCTCAGTGTTGACATGAGGCCATAATGTTCAGTGTGTAATCTACACTGCCAAACATTCATAAGGTTTTAGTTGTTAAGTACCACAGATCTAGTGGAGGTCAAACAATTCATAGTTCTACAAGCACAGAATTTCTAAATGTTTCTATGTTCTCCACTTAGCCATGTTGTTGACACAATATACGGATTGATTGATTGATTCATTCATTCTATTAATCTAATTTGAAAGAAACTGCAGAACAGTCATACATCAAAACAGGACAACCGTGATGGTACTGTATATGGTTATGATTTATTGCTACTTTTTAAGGATACAAAAATAGGATGAAACAGAAACTGTTTAAGGAGACACAAAGTCTAGCAGACTCATAATAGAACAAATAGAAGACGACTATCAACAAGAAAAATAAAATAAGATGGTATTAATAACCTTTTCATTACCAGAGATTGCAAAATAATAAAAAATATAAACAAAAATATAAACTATTGAGGGATACTTTTGTAAGTTTCATGTATCCTCATTCCCTTTTGAAAAGAGACCAGTAACTATCGGCCTATGACATGTGAGCAATGTTTACTTTTGAGTGTTACCCCTGTTGCTCTTTATGAAAATAGTTTTCCCTTATAATAAAACAGATTAAAACATATTTACTGATGACTACAACTTTGTGTATACTATAAACACAAATAGACTGACAGTTAAAAGATGCATTACATACAACAAATCTTTCCTATTTTAGGCTACTCTAACTATTAACTCTAAGACATGGACAATTATACACTTTCCATCTAATATTTACAGAAAGGGAAAAAACTATTCAATATAGATTACATTCAAGAAATGTCAAATACACTTGTGCTGTACATTGAGAGAATGGCTCAATGGGAAAAAATCATTTACTTAACAGATCTATTAATATCAGCTTTACTAATATTACACAATAAAATCTTATATTCTATCAAATAGGTCCATATCAAATATCAAACATGGAGATTCAGTCTTCCTTTTATCACATGTTTTAAACTACTTTACTTTTAACTTTTTTGTTTTTCTTTACAGTCATATAAATGGCACCTGGCACTTATAATGTACTCCAATTCACTTTGTGAAGTATTACAAGTCTTACAAAAATAATTTTACTTTTGAAACTACCACTATTTTTATCAATGCAAGCTCTATTAGCACATGAAATATCCATATATCCCTAAACATTCTGTTTTGATGTGCTTACAGTGCGTAAAAAGTGTAATGAAAAATAGATGTTGAAAAAATATATTTCATTTGAAAAATGTGGGATTGTCTTGGAAAAGTAAAGCACACTACATCTGCAAACATGACGCCTCTGTATAGGCACACACTTAGTTTTGAGTATATTGATTGTCAATATGTTATAGATAAACTCAGAATTCAATTAACTATACACAAAACGATATACATAGAAATAGGCTTTGGATATGCTCTCTGGGACTGTGTAAACAGCCACAGATGTTATTACAATCAATATTAAGAGAAATACAAATAAAATAGATGAACATTTGATATAAAAGCAAGAAAACCACCTTCAGACCTGAGTGTGAGGCATTTTGGATGCACAACACTCAACACAAGAGCACAGCTGGCACACAAAGGGCAAAATCCCTCACTTTGGCTTCCGTGAGTCAGAATTCAGATCCATTTTTTGAATGATTGTCAATACAAAGTTTGCATGAAAATCAGCTGGAGCATGAATCTCAATTTAAAAATGTAGCCCCAAGCTGTAGCTGTAGCATCACAGGCCCCTGTGAAGCCATTTTGGCATGTCACCTGAATATAATGCAACATATATTTTACTAATATAAAATAGTACATTATTCACATGACTCAAATATTATAAAAAAAGAAACAACATTGACCCCCGTTATTGAAAACAGTGCATATTAGGTGGTGCCACAACAGTTCATTTGTATATGGTTAAGGCAGTGTGCGCTTCTTTTCACTTAGAAAACTGCACCTAAAATGAGATGATCAAAGTGTAAGCTTAAGACAATGTTTTCTTGTAAAACTGCATACAAAGTTAGAGATATATTAGACAAAATAGATGGTTTGGCCACAAGGAATGTTACAATATTTGAGCGTTAGAATTGAGGCGACTTTTTGGTACAAGAAGTCAACCTGTTGACAACCCAATTACTTTTCTCCAAAAAGAAATCTCACCAATTTCTTGTGAAACAATGACATGCTACATAATCATCATTCCCTAGGACAGTACATGTGGGAGCCAACTGGATGTGAGTTTATTGCCTGGGTAATGTGGCTGGTGCTGTTTTTGGGGACTTGTTTATTTCACCCCTGTTTTCTCTTTCTTTGCAAAACAAACTGTATCTTTGCTTAAACCTGAAAATAAAGTCAACAAAATAAGGCACATTCTCCTGTTGGTTCCTGTCGGTTCACCCCTGGTGGGTGTTTGGCGGTAGAAGTTGTGGGTCAAATGAATTCTTCTCTGTTTGCCAAATGAAGCTGTTTATTGCAGGGAAACATCCAAAGCAAACGGCAGCATGATGGCAGGGAGCTGACATCTATATTGCTGTGGGCAGAGAAGACAAGGAAGAGAAGAGGGTGGGGGTGGGTGTGGGTGTGGGTGGGGGGGGGGTGTCACCACGCTGCAGGGTCGGGGGTTGGGTGGGGGGGCGCATGATGTAATTTCCTGCTCAGGTCCTTCCTCTATGTCTGCCCTCTGGCCTGGACACCAGTCAGATCCTTTCTTATGATCTCATTCACTGTAGAGCAGAGAGACAGAGAGAGAAAGAGGGAAGTTAGAAAGTGAGAAGGCCAGATCGCTGTTAAGTGTGTTTTTACAATAAAATCCCAAAACAGAACCTTTTTAACAACATTTAAAAGTGTAAGTATTTCGTATTTTCATTCCTGAAATATTGTGGAATCACACAAATGAAGCATGGTCTGGTTGATTTGTGTGCAGTGCAGTATAGTGGAAGGCAGATAAATATTGCTTGCTGCATTGGTGTCGAGTCACCACTAGGGGTAGAGCTATGCTAAAGCCTATAGGCAATTGCTTCCTGTTGTTCTGCTGATAGAGTGTGTGTGTGTGTGTGTATACACATCATGGGTGGGGAAAAGGGACTTTAAATGGAAACTTTCACAGTTTCAAGGTTCTAAAAATAGAAGCAAGATGTGCGGGGTGTATACCCGTGTCATGGTTTGGAAAATTAAAAAGAAAAATAATAATACACAGCTTGATAAGGTCTGGAAAATGCCCAGCCTAGACTAGACCTGACCTAAAAAATAATAAATGAATAAAAAATAAAATAAAATACAATTAGACTCTATATACCTGTCACTGTGTAGCAATTTAAGAGCCTCAGTGGACAAATGAACCATCAGGAGTCAGAGCTTTGTGAGTCCTAATTGGACTCGGAAGGGGACGTGAGGAGGGAGGATGACCTCACCTGCCTGCTACTGTGTCAGGCCGCCATGACGTCCGCTCACGTCTATCTGAGCACAGCCCGAGTCCCGCTGACAATAGGGAGCCGTGCGGCAGGCGAGGCAGGAATGTCTAGTATGCGTAACATGCCGTCTCTCCAGATACGCCACATCCTCTTTGCGCTCTGCTCTGGTCTTTATCAGGGCGGCGCAGGCCGGGGGGGGGGGCCCGCTGTGCGTCTGTGTACACTGGCACTCTGACACTGCGGGCCGGTGCCGCTGCCTCCGCCGCGCCTCGGGGAACTCATTAGGACCGATGAGTAATACGAGCGCTTCAAAGTGGGCCAAAAAAGCTTTTTTGCTTTGTAACCATGCCATCCACAGTACATATCATGTCTATGATTTTATATCCATGGTAATGGGTTGTACTGGGATTTGGGCATAGGGCGATTTAACTAGAAGGTGTAGTCAAGTGTTAGAAGATTAATATTAGCAGTTTTTCCTCAAATATCCTTTCAAATACAAAAGGTGGTAGATGTAGTTTGTAAGCAAATTATTTACTTACTAATTTCAGTATACTAATTTAAAATGAGTTGCAGATTAAATTAGGTTGGCTGTGTTAGGATTGTGCCTCTCTCTCTCTCTCTCTCTCTCTCTCCATCCCTCTCTCCTTTGTGTCTCACACTGTCTAACATTATCTATGTATCATGAAATGCTTTTGTTTTTCTGTCTGTAACTAAAGGTGCTGCTGCTGTCTTGGCCAGGTCTCCCTTGTAAAAGACATTGTTAATCCCAATGGGACTAAACTACATAAATGAAGGTTAAATAAAAATGAACAGATTAAGATTGTGGCTGAACAGCCTGAAACACTAGCTAGCTGTAGTTTGTACATAATAATAAACACTGCTATCTTACACTCAGGGAGAAATTTAGAGGGGACTTTATTGAGTTGGCGTTTGATAGCGCTATTTCAAGCTTTGATCTACATACTGGCAAGGGAAGTGGTGCAACTATTAAAACACACACATTAAAGTGAAATCAGACACCATCTCACCCACGCAGCAGCATCTCAGAGCTGATCAGACTGCGAAGGCCAGAACAGACTTTACTGCAATACCAACTCAAAAATAAATAGATAAAAATCATCGAAACCTGCAGTAGAGCGCTGTACATAAGATGCGAGCATATTAATTTGGATAATTAGCAAGCAGGAGAGGATAAGAGAAAGATAGAGAGAGAGAGAGAGAGAGAGAGAGAGAGAGAGAGGTGTTATTCCCACCAACAAACCAGTCTCTCTCTCTCTCTCTACCTGCCGTTCTACCTGATCATTTGCAGATGTGAAAGAGAAATAAACCCATTACAGCAACTCAACACTAAGCACATTTTATAGCCGGAGCTGCATCTGAGTGCTGCGAAGCGGCAGGAGCGGCCAAAGCGGGCGCTCTGCTGTCGTCACAGCCTCAGCGTCCCTGTTTATTTTAGTCTCTAGTGGAATTCCCTCTGACACCTAATGCCTTAAAGAAACTTTCATCTCCCCAGCGGTGCCACAGGATTTTTCCTGAGCATAAAACAAGCTCAGAGAAGCAGCAGGAGCGCCGCAGCGGGGCAACATACAGTGGGGCTTTACTGAGCCTAATGAAGGGTTGGCACGGACCGGCCATTTGAGGCTGGCCCAGGGAACACTCAGACTAGTCTGCACAATAGGTGAGTGTCTGGCTCCTGGGTTCTGCACCAATGAGCCGGCTTGTTTACCAACCGACGGTGGGAGGAGAGAGAGACACCCTGTACAGTAGCTGACTCAGTCGCTGCACACTGCCCGCTGTGAGCTGGAATGGGTAAAGCATGCGTGTGTGTGTCTCTGTGTGTGTCTGCATGGATCTGCATGTTCATGGAGTGACTGTATATGTGTGTGTGTGTGTGTGTGTGTGTGTGTGGGGGGGGGGGGGTATACAGTATGTTCACAGGTTGCATGTGAGTGGATGCACTCAAGAAAAGTTGCTGCTGGATTGTAATTCAACATGAAGCTGAAACCCATAGAGAGAAAAGATAAAGTAGTATGTAGTGCTGATTAGTCAATCGACTGGAAATTAATCGATTATAATTTTGGTAAGCGAATAACCATATTAGTCATTTATCAAGTAAAAATACCAAACTTTTGCTGGTTACAGCTTCACAAAGACCAAGATTTGCTTGCTTTTCTCCATTTCACATCATTATAGAAGGAATACTTTGGGTTCTTTTTGGCTACTAGTCAGACAAGTAAACAATTTTAAGAATCCCTTTGGGCTCTGATAACTTGTGATGAGCATTTGTCATTATTTTTGACACTTTAAAGACTAAATGATTAATCGATTGATTGAAAAAATAATCAATAGATGAATCGATAATGAAAATAACCGTTAGTTGCGGCCCCAGTGGTATGAATGACTGTCAGCTAACTGCTAATCTAACCTCAGATTCTGTGCCTGAATGCTAGAGAAGCTGAATGTACAAAAATCTCCCTAAATAAGCACACTCACAGAACGAGCAAACGTTTCACATAACATTACACTGTATGTAAAACAATATCAATTTCTTGAAGCATTTGTCATGCACTCAGCAGTATGGCCGTAATACCTTCTGTATCAGAGGGGATGCCAGGTTGTGTATTTAATCTGGCCTCTTAAATGGGATGGAAGTGAGCTGAAACTAATGCGTGTCCAGCAGCCTGTTTCTGTGTGCTTTATCTCTCCTGCCCTGATCTCTACCTGCTGGAACAATTTCACCTGCTCCACTGCCTCTGGGCTTTATTCCACACCCACTAAATCTGTCACTCTCAGCCTTTGTAGACCATGCCAGTGGCTCTTAACCGGTTGTTCACAAACTATGTGGCTCGCAACTTTTGTGGGCCAAAACATTCTTAGCCTCTGTTGTCCCACGGAAAAGCAGGTTCCTGCAGGCACCTTGTTCACTTCAACAAATCGAAATCATTATTTATCGTTTATGAATCATGAATCGTTGGCTCATTATGAATGGGATTGTGGCCAGGATGCCTCAATCAGATCAGAGAATTGATAAACAGTCAGGGCAGCAACTATCACTACTGGCAACTGACAGTGTTTGAGAGGGGAACTTGTCTTTACTAGAACTAGGTAGCATAGGAACATGTATGAGGGCGGCAGATGCAAGCCCCTTGTGTGGGAGGAGGTGTAAACCCAGTTTTGGTTTACTTAAAGTGAAATACCTGACTTTCATTTAGCATTCTAAAGGTGACACAGTTCAGACACCTCAGAGATGTGACAGTTATGCACCACAAAACTGCGACGATACCAGGATGTGGCGTCTTCATTTTTTCAAAAATGAGTACAGAGTGAAACACACACCAGGATGAGTAATGTTGACTTTGTTATTTCGGTGAAAATGTCTTTGATGGTTCCAAATAAATGATTGTTGTGTGGTCATGCCCACACCTCAACACCTTTGCAGTAAAACACAATGGGACTTTTTGCCCTGTTATCTTCTCACCCTTTGTCTGAAAAATGTTTTGAATATGGGGCAGCCCCCTTTTTTCTCGCAGCAATGACTAGACACTACCAATGATGTGAGTGGGTGGATTCATGGCTATCATGTCTGATAACCTGGGAAAAGACTATCAAACTGTTACTGTTGGCCTGTGTAGCAGCATAGTACTTGTGCAAGCTCCATTATGCATAATGCTCTTAACATTTAGGGATGTGGTATTACATAAATGTCAATCATTCTATTGCTGTTATTCCTTTCTGAAGCATGTTTATATAATAATGGTGAAAATAGCCTCCAGTGCTTTGGATAAAAGAAGGCAATTAAATCCAAGTAACTGCTAATTCTGCAATTATTTTTTTTATGAGATTTCCAGGGAGAGAGTAATGTGCTACTAGAGTAAAGCCAAAACAGAACAAAGATGCAGAGGCACCTTGGTGGGGAGTTGGCTGTTCATCATCACCTTTTGATCATGGGAGTATCAAACACAGTGGGCCCAGTTTGACTGTTCCTATAACTCCCTGTTAATTCGCTAACTCTAAACCCTGTTGCTGTTTACTGAGGAGGGAAACCCTGCAAGTTCCATCCAAAAAACACAAATTCCATTGCTGGCCTTTTTTCTTCGTTTCATTTTTTCCATTGAAACACGCACAGCCCCTTCCCTTTTCCTGCGGACTACCCTCCGCCCTCCCGCTATCTTACAGGGATCAGGCTGGATTTCTGGAGGAGAGCAGCTGCAAATAGGAATTTCTTGTGCCAGATTGGCAGAATCCCGCGGTTGGAAAAAAAGCTAATCCTCTGGTGGGTTCCCCCACAGAATTGAGGGGCGTAAGGCCAAGGGGAAGCCCTGGCCAAGTATAACAAACAAAGAGGCTTTCCCCAGCTCTCCCAGGCAGCCCGTTCCACTGTTTGACAATGGTTGCCATGGAAGTTGTTTTTCACTTCATAACAGTGTCAACATATCCAGGCGGTCAAGAGAGTGACACTTTTTTCTCCCTCCCTTTCTCTCTCTCTCTCTCTTTTTTTAGTGAGAGAGAAAAAAAAGCCAAAGGCTCATTTCCTGATGTGTGGCGGTGCCAGACGAACCCTGCGACAAGCAGAAGGAGCATTAGTGTGGCCGCTGGTGAATGGAGCAGCATGACGACAAACTTAAACTCCTCCACTGGCTTGACGTGGACCAAAGACTATACGGATACCACTATCAGGGCAGGTCATTATATTATAAAACATGTAGTTTGAAGGACCTTTACAAAATGAAGAGGCTCAACCTCCTGACTGCTGCTGGATGTGGCCTGACATTAATTCTGTCAGAGGGTAATGGGGTTGACAAGCGTAAGTATAAACATATGACTCATAATCCCTGTTATTTCCACCTTGAGTGGAACATAACTACACCTCCTGGCAAGGATTGTTTTAACAGTGTGAGCTTGTTCTGTTGGCCTTGTTCAGAGGGACGCTGTATAGCGCACAGAACGGACAGGGGATATGTGAATGGGAGATGGCGCAGATATTGTAAATATCCTCGAATTGTTCTTAGGAAAAGTCTTATCTCCGTTTGACGTCTATCTCCTTCAGAAAAGGAATTGCACATATTCATCACTTTTTCTGCAATGAGAATGAATATTTCTTCTGTGCCTAAAATAAAAACAACTAAAAAAACCCTCAGATTATTCCCTCATTACAGTTATGTTTTAGCAGACAAACACACACATTCACAAGCTGTCCCACTCACACAGAGTATAAAAGCATGAACTTACACTCACCATCATCTAGGTAGGCCTGGTCCAGGTTCTCCTCCTTGACCGTCACCCTCCTCTGCCCGTCTCCCGGAGCCTCCATCTGCCCCGTGCCGGGTGGCGCCCTGCCCTTCTGCTGGCCCTTCTGCGTGTACGGCTGCTGCTGGATGACGGTGGGGTAGTGCTGAGGGTGGGTCACCGCCGCCTGGGCCTGGGCCGGCGTGGGGGAGTGGGCGGCGGCCGCCTGTGGGGAGTAGCCGTCGCAGTAGATGATTTGCTGGTTGTCGGGCTGCGGCGCGGGGAGAGGCTGAGGCTCTCCTCCCCGGAGCAGGTGCTGGTTGGTGGGGGAGAACTGGATGATAGAAGGGTGCTGGCCCGCGCCGACGGGACCTCCGGACTGGGCCGGGGAGCCGGTGTGGACCAGGACCGAGCGGTGAGGGTCGGGCATCATCCCCCCGGGCTGCTGGTAAAGGCCAGGGCCGCCGCTCAGACTCTTGCCCCCGCGGGAGTAGACGATGGCCGGGCTCTGCTGCTGGAAGCGGGGGTCCTGGCCTGGAAGGCCGGAGCCCGGACGCCCCTGCTGGCAGGAGGCCATGCCGGAGATCAGGCCATTGTCCTGGTGGAGGATGGCGCGGGGGTTATGATAGTAGGACTGGGGGGATACGCCCAAGATCTGAGGCATGGCGAAGCCCATGTGGCCCGCTTCATACTCATCTAAGGGCTCTGTCTTGATGGACGGAACTGTGAGGAAGACAAAAAGAAGAGAGACGCGGCTGTAAATCATCCTGGGAGGAAAGAGCTGAAGCAGTCTATACTTTAGATGTCTATTCAATAATCAAACAACCTAATCTATTCAAAACACGATTCCTACCTGGCAATGGTGTGAAGGTGAAGTGCTGCGGCTGGCTGCGCTTCCTCTTGCCGTTGATGACGTAGAAGTTGACTTTGACAGAGTGGCAGACGGACGGGTCTCTGTAGGACGGGACCTCAACGAACAGCATATTCTGCAACACATGGTTGTTCCATTTCAGTGTGGGATTACGTGCTGTACTAGCCCAAAATATCTTTTTTTGTGTTTGTTTCCAACTAAACTACTAAGTCAGGACAGTTTCCAGGTCTAATGTGTATTGCAGGTGTGACGGGTCATCTGTGGGACAGCCGGATGAGTTGTACTTACAGGCTGGCTCTTATCTTTGTCTACTGTCGCCTCCATTTCCCAGATTTGCTGCCCGTCTAGAGAGAAGCAAAGAGAGAAAGTGAAAAAGAGAGCAGAGGGAGGAGAGATCAATTAATCACTGAAGACAAATAATTAAAATGGTCTCATGTTGCACAGGAAATGGATTAAAGAGGATTTTATTTGATCAATAAAATGCCCAAACTAACTAACTAATTAAATTGATGTGGTATTTAAGACTTGCATGAGGCTGTTGGTTATTTCCAGCATAGTACATAATATATTAGACAGTTATGCAATGCTGTAACTCTCAAGCCTCCTGTTAGGAAAATGCTGCATCCTAGCCAATACAGGGAAGTTCCTCCAGCTCAGATGTTATTCTTATTGTGGATTCATTTGGTCCTTTGTGTTTTTACTTTCTTTCACTGCTTTTAATGACATTTCTGAACGTTTTGTACATAAAAGACACATTATTGAACAATTGAAAAAAGACTACCTCTCAATATTCCTTCATGCATTTACACGTTGCGACCTGTGTGCCATGTGATTTCAAATTCAAGTGGAGGGAAAAAGGCTCTTTGTGCATGCAGATCATATCACTACTAAAACCACTTCCTCTTACACCAGCGAGCACACCTCAAGGGAGAGCTGATCTACGGATCTGCCCCAAACGCACATACAGTCGCCTATTCATCAGAAAGATACGAAATCAAGACTTAATGTAGAAGGAAGAGAACGTGGGCAAGGGACTGCAACTTTACTCCACGCTGTGCTGTGACAAAGTGCTGAGCATTGGAAGCATTAGCACTGTTCCATGTCAACAGCGATTATGGTTTGCGTTCATCCTCTACTTACATCCCCGCTTCACCACGTTACATTGAAGTTCTCATTTAACAACAAGCATCGTCTTTACAAAACAACTGCTGTCAAAAATGTGCTCGTAAACTCCATATGGCCTTTATTGAGCTGTAACATACAATATAACTTGTGGTGCATTGAGTTCTGTTTTAATGTTAGGTGGGAAACCCTCTGTCAGATTGCAAATTAAACACACATGGCTTAAATGAGTCAGCAGGAGAAAGGGGGATTCCACACATCTTGCCAAAATTACTTATTTTTTTCTTTTCTCAACTTTATTTTCGTGAACAAGTTGCTCCATTTCACTAACAAAAGGGGATGACTACTGCTTTCTTGGCGTTTGAGTTTGTTTGCGTTTTGTTGCAATTCTACTCTAAGGGATACCCCATCTTTTTTTCTCTCTCTTGCTCTGGAGATAATTGTGTATGGGGGTGAAGAGGGGGGGAGAGGGAGTTGGAGAGCGAGCTGAGCAGGCTCGACTTGGCCGGGGGAAAGCTCCTCTTCCCCTCGTACAACCTTGTCCATGCATAAGAGCCAGGGGAGCCCCAGCCAGAGGCAGCTGTCTCTCATTCAGAGAGATTTCACAGCTGCACTGGTCCAGAACTCTGTGTCATACAGAAACTCTCCAAAACAATGGCAATCCCTTTTCGTAAGATTTCTTTTTCCGTCTCCGTCTTGCTGGCCATTACTGCGGTGTGTCGTAACACAGCGGCAGGGAACCCCGGAGAAGAAAAAAAAAAAGAAAAAGCGGCTCGGGTACGCGGCTCCAAGTTTTAGTCGAGGCGGCCCCTGGAGAGCCCACATTTAAAAAGCCAAGCGCTCCGCTCTCAGACAGCAGTGGAGTCAGTGAGTCACACGACCATATGCTCACTCAAACACAAAGTGTCTCAACATCGTTCACGATCCCATGCAGACAGATCAGACAGCTCTCAAGCAGCTTGAGGTATACTGTCGAGAACCGCAAATAAAAACTAGACATGATTTATAACAGATGGTAAATGAAACCTAGACTACTGACAATACTTCCACAATATAAATCCAGCTCAATTTACTCTTTGCAAAATTGCACACATTGTCTTTTTTCTCAATCATGTTACTAATGAAAAATAATGAAGCAGGCATGTGACACGTCCCAGAACCATGCAAATACACTGTGACTGAGGAAAAGTCAGGATTCAAATGACGGCAGGGTGACCTTTGTCATTATATCAATGATATAGGAGCATTAATTTACAGCAATCATGGTTAAATCACTCAATTTTGTCTTAAAAATGTTGTAGAAAATAGTGCAATTACTACATGTGGTATTAAAATTAGATAATAGATGGTAAAAAAAAATATGATTATGTCATGATTTTACCATAAACGAAGATCAAAACAGATCATTGATTCCATCCAGACATATTTCAGAGTTAAAACTAAGAGTAAACCAGGGACACCGACAAAAAGTATGTGAACCGACCTCCCCAAGAAGATTTTTATATGGCACACAACACTATTCATCACACGACAAAAGGCCGATCTGAGTGATAAGACATCATGGAAGTCAGCCAGGGAGAAAAGGGCAAAGGGAAGTGAGGCAGCAGAGTTATCATCTGGATCATGCAAATGACTCATAGGTAAACTGCATGTGGCTCCGTCTACACAGGATCGCAGAGGCCGTGGTGTGGTATGAAATTTGAAAGCTATATCACTGAATCTGATGGGTTATCATGGGTAATCATGTTCACTGAGTAATAGCTCATTAGTTATCACTACTGCTGCGGTGTTCAGTGTGAAATTAGGTCATGTAATACCAGAAACAACAGATGCATAGATATAATCTGTCAAAGACTCTACATTGTCACAGATCTTAGAGAATTACCATCTGACTCTGCTTCTTTTATGAGACAGAGGATGACTCTTTCCCAGAGGATGTTTTGCTCACTCAGATGTGAATGCGACAGGATCCGAATGTGACTCACCCTGGGTTTTCTCCATAAAAATGACCTTGGAATCGGAGCTGAAGTTCTGCCCAGTCAGGATCATCTGCTGGCCTCCCAGGACAGAGCAGCTGTCCATGTCCTGCTTCTCCACCATGGGAAGCTCATGGGCTGAACGCTGGGCTGCAGGGACACACAGAGGAGTGGGGTGTTGCATTCAGTGTCCGTCTACAGTTGCACTTTTGAGACTTCCACTCACATAGGAGGAAGGAAGACATCAGGAACTCCTTCCCAGCTGTGAAGCGACTGTGAACCAGCGTATAACTCGTAGAATGTGAGTGAACGCACAGTGAGAGGACATACTATACTTTGAGTCAACTTGCAGCTTTGCATTGATTTTCCACATCTACACAGGAACAAGTGGCTGTGCTTTACATTAAATAAGTGATGCTGACTCATTACAAAATCACAATCCTTCCTATCAGTTTAGAAGGCTGCGAATTTCAATCTGTCAAATCAACACTTGAGATGAACAAGCGAGTCTAGCAGTTTAGTTTGCCTGTATGCAGCCAAACTTATCTATATACCTTATAGTCTATATAAGTTCTATGTGCTATAGCTAATTTGCCTTGTTGCCAGGTTTTACCCTGAAGATGAAAACTAAAGGACTTGATAACCAGCAAGCCTGTTCACTTTATCTTTTAAATTGGGTTTAGGGAAAGTTCTCAAATTAAAATGACACTTATAAAAAGTGATAATGACCCTAACGCTGTGGTTTATTGTGCAATATTGTAAGTCAGTAAATTTCACCAACCCATGGGCTCTCGGTCATTATTGCTTGAACATGTTTTAATGTCCTAGATCCATACAAGCACAAGCACCTGTCAATCCGTAATTACACACTGGAGTGTCACGTGTTCAGCAGACCCTATAGCCTTTATGAAGAAGGTTGGTAGCACTGTGTTATGTCTCAGCTGATTTCGCATAAACTAGTAGGACTGTAACCACTCTGGCCATGTTAAGGACGATTAGGCAAGAAATAAACATGCTCATTAATCACTGCATGTACAGTATACGACACAGTCAGGGATGTTACCACTGTGGCTGTCAGCTTTGTTGACACTTTAGAGACTTTAACGACGAGGATCTAGCTTCCTCATATTGTAGCTCATTGTCACCCTTTAGTTCGGCTGAAATTCGATACCCACTGAGGCGAGTTGAGGTGTCGACAAACAACCCTGTGACCTTTGAACAGGTTTGTTCGGCCTACTACGCCGTGCGTCAACAAAACAAAGAGAGGATGACACTAAAAGAGGCCCCGTCTCTTCAAACACACTGACACAGTTTGCTTATCGGCCCGCCTGACAGATGCGCCATAGGTGTCGTAGTAGGCGGGTTCACGCTCGATTGGCTTTCACTGACGCCAACTGTCCCGACCTTCATCCGACGGCTCAACAGGTAGATAGCGGCTATTGTGCCGCGCTGTCCGAGATGGGAACGGCGACGGGAAATGACAATTATAAAGTGATATCATATTCTGCATCACTGTGTTTTGTTTTACAGTGACAGGAGCGTAGTGTATGTACTTTGTGTTCCACTGACACGCTGAATGCTATTTGTTGACGCGGGAGCTGTTCAAAGCCAGATAAAGGGCGGCGTTGTTTGAGTTTTGATTATGCCAGGTGCTTTAATAACACTGTGTACATATGCACTCATGTACCCAAACACAGACTTTACTAGAGCACACACACACACTAACCGGTACGCAGACGCCGACACACTCACAGCCACAACACACACACACATACAGCGAGTACCTGCTGGATGGATGCAAGTGCTAGTAGCATAAAGACGTCTTTGTGCGTAGGACTCTGGACTATCAGCCCAACTCCAAGCTCATTTGAATGCGGGTTCATTTTTTACCATGTTTACTTTATATTAAGTCTGGTGAGCATCACTCAGGTGAAAACATCATCAGTTTCACCTCAAGAGGAAGCATACATGGAGAATTCATGAAGCCCACAAAGAGGACTCAAAACCAAGTCCATGCAGAACTTGTGTCTTATAATTATGAATCGTAATGGGGACAATCAGTACAAATAGCACAACAAGCATAACTGGATTGTACTTGATATATAGTTGCTTACAGCACTCTATGGGATGTGAGGCCACTTGCAGGGAGATATGCTGTCCTCCCGGCTGAGGTATGTGCACGCGAAACACAAGACGAACGCGAGTGTTTTTCCGGCCGATGTCGGTCTCTCCCTTCCTCAGCTCAATGTCTGCGTTCCTCAGCTTCAGGATCCCAGCGCAGTCAATTCTGTGACAGAGAAGAGGGATTTATGCAAAACTGAACAATGGAAAATTACTACGAAAATATGTGCGTTTGTGAGTTTGTGGGTGGTACATTTAAGTTTTTTTAATTATTCAAAAATATGCATTCTAATATTCTCACATTGCTTTCATGTTGTTCTTTGGCTCCAGGGGGATCTCGAGGACTTTGGTGCCGTGGATGATCTTCTCGAAGCTGGTGGTAGTGACCGTCTTGCCGGTGATGCGGTGCACCTGGTAGAAGGCGTGGGGCTTTAGGATGCGCTCATCTGCCGTGCCGATGAAGATCTGCAGGCCCAGTGGCTCCTTGCCCCTGTAGCCATGTAACTGCACATACAAAAAGAGGAAAAAAACAGGAAATTGAATGAATGTATGTGTGCTTACTGGCATTGCTTGGCAACATGTAATTGTTTTTAAAAAGGGTGGTATCTCCTATCATCCCCTATCTCCTTTCATGACCTATTTTTAGCTGCGACCAGCAGCTCTATAGCTCGCTCTGTTGGTCGGTCGGTTGGTCGGTTGGTTGGTCCACAAACATTTCCCCACACGTGTATGCATGCGCGTACGTGGTCGCAGCTATTGCGAATTCGCGCTTGTTTTTTACTTGATTCATGTCAGGCCATGAAAGATAAATGTGAAGGAAGTGTTAAAGGCACTTTAAACTGACTGTATTTCTCATATCCTCCTGTTTTAGCTCTGCCTTTTCAGATCTCGTTAGCAGCTGACTCCACAGCCATCCAGTTTTCCCCTGAGGTCACTAATCAGTGTCAGACCCACGTGTAAAACCATGAGTCTCTTCTACAGCCTTGAACAGCAGCCAGCAGAGAGCTCACATCCTATGGCCTTGGAGGCCATACGTTTTATACTTGTTCTTTCATAACTGGCTAAAGAATTCAAAGGAACTCAGCAGGGATTCTGTCTTTCATCACTGGCACGCTTAGAAGATTATGAGAACTGAAACTGTCATAAACAGCCAGCTTGACCAAGTGACACATGTGTGAGGGATACTTTTTGAAACTATGTGTTGGAAGAAATTGATTAATTAAATAATTAATTAATTATCAAATGGGTTATGTTGTGAATTGAAGGTTGACGATATTGTTGCATGCCAGGGTGTCTAATAAGTGTTATCAAATACGGTGCAGTATGTAAATCATGCTAGCAACATTGGCCTGCTAGGCTCGAGAGAGAGAGAGAGAGAGAGAGAGAGAGAGAGAGAGAGAGAGAGAGAGAGAGAGAGAGAGAGAGACTACCTCCTGTGGAAACATGCATGCAAAACCACAATGCATGAAGTTGCATCTAAAAGTATTTGCACAAACAGTGTTGTGCATTGCCTTCGTCAAAAAATATAACCATATTTTAGATTCCAAAGTGATGGTACAAACACTACAGGTAACTCATTAATTTTTTTCCCCATCTAGCTTCCTTGTTGCTCAGACAGACGGAAAGAGAGACGAGCATGGAGAGACTGTACAGCTTCTGTACATCAAATTCACTGCTGAAGAAGAAACAATCGTCTTGGTCGGCGTAACTGACACACGCCGCAGCAGCTGCCGAATGTGAGCAGAAACTATGGCAACATGAATGAGTGTGCTGCCGGCTCCATATCCAGGTAGCTGACACAGTGAGTGAAATAGAGGAAGTTGACTGCAAACACTCAACAGGCCATGTGAGCAGTTGGTCGGTTGTCATGGCAGTGGCAGGAGCAGTGAGTCATGACAGAGAGCAGTGTAGGAAAAGTAAAGTGGAGGGTAGGAGGCTCAGAGAGAGAGAGGGGGAGAGAGGGGAGAGAGGGAAGGAGGTGCTGCCGGAGAGAGGGGGAGGAAAGAGGGAGAGCGAGAAAGTGAGAAAGAGAAGGAAAGGAGAGGGGAGGAAGGGGAAACAGAGAGAGAGAGAGAGAGAGAGAGAGAGAGAGAGAGAGAGAGCAATAGAGGAAGGGAAAGAGGAGGTGAAGGAGTGCGGCCGTGGCTAGCCAGCCCTGACCATCTGATTGGCCTGGCAAACCAGGCAGCACTGACCTCAGGGTGGGCCTTTGGGGAGGGCCAGAAAATGGAAAAGAAGTGAGAAAAGCTTCATTTCCACCAGGTCCCCACTATCACCGAGAACAACAAAAAAGGCCTTGAAACGTCGCCACGGCAACACAAAAAAAAGTGAAGTCAGAGTCATAAACATGTTACAAATAATTTCAACATGCTGTTCATGACATCTCAGCAAGCTGTTTCTTCTCTCTCTAAATGATTTTAATCACAGGTAGGCGAGTAGTCATCAGTTTTGAATACATGCCAAGTAAAGCTGTTACAACACTGAAAGTCAGCCTGCTCATGTGAGACCCATACAGTCATCAAGCCATTGTGTATGAGGAAGTCATGGACAGCATAAACACAGGTCTGTTTGTGTGGTTACAACCGTGGGGCCGGGGGGGGTGGGGGTGGGTGGGGGGGGGGGGGGGGGGGGGGCACAGCAGCAGACTATTTTAAGCAGGAAGGCAAAAATCTGCGCGGCTGTGTTGTCATGAGGCTGCAGGGTGGTTACGACGTGTCATATGTCTGGGGCCGCGCTTTTACAGCTGGGTTTCACAAAAGTGTTGCAAACTACGTGCAGAGGACGGTAGAAGCGAGCAAGGTGAGAGTGGCCAGAATAAGCCGGGGTAACTCACGGAGTAATTTTCATACAACTGGCTCTGGGCAATAACAGCACTTACTGCATAATGACTAGGAAATACCATTACACGCAAGGCCTCCTGTCATGGGTTGCCTGAGGCTTTAAGACTTGCGTTAGCTCCCGAACTGGAACGGTAAATCAATCGCCTTGGTCTTTGAAGAGCACTGTGTATGTGAAATGTGCTTTTTTGTATTGATTGAACTCATTCATGTTTTCTGGCATTACCTGGACAACAGGGTGTCCTCCAGTGGGGGCTTTCACAGCACCCCTGCTTCCCTCCGTCTCGTAGTGCGCTCTGTGGTGGGGCTTGGGCTGCACATCAATGTGGAGCTCGTACTGGTCTGAGCGGCTGGGGATCGGCCACTCCAAAGGGGGGAGAGAAGCCACAGGGATGCTGGAACATAACAAAGGATATAGAAGAGGACAGAAATAATGAAAATCAAGTTTAGTGTAATGTGCACCTTGGAAAATGGATCGTTATCTTGTGTGCATGCAAGCCACAAGTCCTGGCTTCCCCACCCATTTACCTGCAGATGCTGGAAACCAGTGGCTTGGGCCAAATGGGTGGGATGACAAAGAAAGGCTCAGCACCAGATTTGGTTTTCACGTCCTGGTCGCAGGACACCAGGTAGTTCCCCTCTCCGTGGTTCTCGGGGTACAGAGTGTACACCTGGTTGGTCGTCTTGACTATTTTAGTGGGCACCAGGCCCGGCTGGCCGGTGCCGAAGCCGTTCATAGCGTCGGCGAGGCTGTTGTGGGTACCGTAGTGGGCACCTATGTTGTGCTCAATGTGGCCGCCGTGGGGGGACGGGCTGCGGGAGCGGTGCCCGGGCATCAACCCCGGGTTCCTGTACATGTCGTAGGTGCGTTTGCCCTGCGGGGAGGTGGAGCGCGAGCCGGGCCTGGGGGAGGGCGAGCGGGGGCCCAGGCAGCCGTCCTCGGCCAGGCTGGTGCGGGGCGAGGTGCCCGGGGAGGTGCGGGGGGAGCCGGTGTGGATGTTCTGGAGCCGGGGGCAGAGGTCGGCGTTCTGGCCGCTGCTGGGCGACACGCAGGGAGACGCCCAGGGGGAGTAGCTCTCCGAGTGCCAGCTGGTGGAGGAGTTGCTGCTGGCGGGGCTCAGGCACTGGGGCTCGCGGTAGGCCAGGCTGTCATGGCCGGGCACGGTGAGGGTGGGCCGGGGGCTAATGTTCAGCGGGTGGTTCTGCAGGGAGTCCCGGCCATGGCTGTAGTGCTCACGAGAGGGGGTGATTTCGATCCGCGGGCTCAGGGCCAGGCCCCCGGGCCGCGAGTTGTCCAGGTAGTTTCTGGCCTCCTGGTGCTCATATCCTGAGAGAACCTCAGTGTTGTGGTCGCTGTAGGGGGGACTGCAGGACTTGATGCCGTACGGGGAGGCCTGGTCCAGAGGGAAGGCCTGCTCAGACTCGGGGCCGAGGATTTTGTGAGATGCAAGGTTCGGGTCATCTACAGAGGAGAGCAAGGATGAAAGAGCATTAAAACACACATGAAGAAAACCTTAAATATTGTCAAAGCCAACGGAGCGGGTCAATAATATGATTCAAACAGGAGCCACAAGAGAGATCAGCATTTTTATTATTTAACATATTTTCCATTATTCCAATTATGATGACACCAGAGCAATACATTATTTACATATCAATTCTCCTCCCAATTATGAATTTCATTACAAAGGTTAATGTTGTGCTGCTCCCTAGATGGCACTGACAACTTAACCTGCAGACAAAGATATTGCATTTTAAAGTAGTTAGTCAAAGTTAATTTTAATTTTTTCTTTTTTTTAATCTTTTTAATTACTTGTAAAAACATATGTCGAAAAGCTCATTACATTTTCCTCACATGGTAATTACATGTCATAATCCTCATGATCAAGCCTGTGAAATTAACTTTCTGTTTGTTTGTTTGTTTTCTTTTCATTTTACACCACAGGCTACATATTATTTTGTAAAGTCATATGAGGCTATAAATAACAGAGAGGGAGAGGAGTCAACACAGGCTGCCAGAAAGCCTCGGACAAACCTTGATCTCCCCCAGTAAATTCGCTGCAAGGTGGCTCGTATTCAAACAGGTACTCAAACTCCAAATCCTCATCGGGGCAGTTCACTCGACTCAGTTCCTCCTCCAAGTCTTTTTCGTCGTATAAAGCGGTCATCTGTCTATATTTCTTTTTTACGAATTGTCCCGGTTCAGACGAAACAACGGAGACGCGGCGGTAGGGGCGTCGCGGCGGTGATGATGATGATGATGATGATGGTGATGATGATGTGTTTGGGGAACCTGCTCAAGTGTCAAATGATGCATCGGCGAGCGGCAAGAGCAGCAAGGTGAAGCGCAGTTTCACCAAGTTTCCTGTTTCAGCTTCCCGCAGTTATTTTCGGATGAAGGCGGGTCTATTTTCATACTGAATCTTCAAGTTCATCTTTGAGGTGGATCACGCCTCCCCGTTCGTTGATACGTCGAAGAAAAGAAAAAAAGCACAAGTGCAGCTTGAAAGTGGTGAATTAACCGCACCGCGGGCGGATTACCAGCTCTGCTAACACACTATGTGCTGCTGCCCCCGGGTGTTTGACACGTTGCAATTACGCACCAGGGTGTTCACTTATCGATCCATAGCCTCTAAAACAGTTATCAGTTATCTATTATTATTGACGAGGGGTGCAGTAGTGGGATTACTGTATGTATGTATGTATGTATGTATGTACTGTGTGTACTGTATGTAGGCTACTGTATTTATGTGAGCATGCATGTATATATGTGTGTGTGTGTGTGTGTGTGTGTGTGTGTGTGTGTGTCTGTGTGTGTAAGCATGCATGTATGCATGTATGTGTATGAGTTATGTTGCACAATTACATTAAATTTGAAACCTGCCTAATGCACTCCTGTATGTATGTATGTAGGCCTATGTATGGATGTATGTATGAATGGGTGAGTGGACATAAACACACCAATTACTGAATCATTTATTAGACTACAACAGTATTTGGTGATGCTGACCCCCCCCCCCCCCCCCCCCCCCCCCTCTGAAATATCCCATTCTCTGCCCCTGCCTCCACTGACTGTATTTAGATTCATTACATTAACTAATTTGACAGAAATATTTCTGATGCACTGCTACATCGTGAATTATTTAGACAGACAGGAAGCCTATACACATTATGGGAATCAGATTATAGGGCATTCCTGCTGCAGTGGTGGCCTCACCCCCTAGTGTTCACTCTGCTCAGTCAGCAAAAATGATAAACGTGCATGATGTGGCCCACAGCATATGTTCACAGTAACACAGCCTCTGTTTCTAATCCGGTTTGATCTTTTTGGTGACGTGATTTGATCCCACACAGGTGCGGCAAATCCCATTTTTACAATTTTACAGATTGGCAGGATTAAAATATTGGATGGCCGGATGGAAAGTAGCCCAGCATAAGTGTTCAATTAGCTATTTTTTAATAAGCATTTGAGCATGCAACCCCAGAGACTTGTTCTTGGGCACGATTGACCTGTGACCTCCAGCGCACTATACAGCACTGCCAAAAGGTTTTGTGCCAGTATCAGACAGAATATAAACCTGAGCCTGGAAAGTTTTCAAGATGTTTTGCGACTATAGTGAAAAAACAGAAAGTCCTCGCGAAAACACATACAGCATTTCCACTATATTTTAAATTATTGCGAACGTAATTGGGGGCCGGGCCAGAATCTTGATTAGATAATAGTCAGCCCCCAATTAGGAAAATTCACAAATTACTCACGTTGTTCTCACATCTCACGGCACATTGATCTCAACACATTTAACTTTGATGCTTAATTAGTTCAAAACATCTTGTAGTAGCCTGTCTTTCCCCCTTTTTCTTAACATAAAACTCGCCTTTCTTGACTTGCACCCGATTAAGTTACGTTTATTTCATTTTTTACTATTCATTATTGTCAATAAAATGATAAGTACTTCATGTGTTCCCTTTGCTTCCCAGGCATGCAACTCCAGCGGGACACCACGCTGTGCGCTGATCAACTATTAAGCGCAGCAGCGTGTCTCTACCCAAATAGGCTCCCTGACGCATTCAACTATCTCAGAAATGTTAGACAGGCAACTGAGAGGTAACATTACAGCTCACACCAGTATTAGGCTACGACACAATACACATCCAGCGCTAACACTGCTCTATCGATTAAAAATCAAATGGGTTGATTACCAGATAATCACAACACTTCAGCAGTACCTTGATCCATCGACCTCATGGTGTGGTACTGTGCCAGTCTCCAAGTCTCTCTAAACATTTGAAGAATAAGTAAAAGAAAAAATTAAAAATGATGAAAAGTTATTCTCCTCTAACAACCATAGCAGAAGAAACTATCTTCAGTAAAAAAAAAACGTAGACCCGAGATGAAGCAGGGGAAAAAAACTCCTTTTATATGTTCAAAAACTTGTAGCTGCGACGGAGCAGCTGTGCGCAAACTCCCTTTCTGTTCAAAAACATGTAGCCGCATCAGCTACAGCACTGGTTATGGTATGAAGTCTCTTTCCTAGAGCTCTATAAGGATTACTTGAGTATCAAGAGCGGCTTCCTTCCCCGCTCTGGGTGTTTATAATGGTCCAATGCTGTAAAATAACGGGATTCCCTCAGTGTTTCCTCCTGTTTGTGCGCCTTTGCCATGGAAACCTGGAGCCGGTCCATGTCGGAGACTCAGGGCTTTCCTGCAAAGCCCCACTCTCAGGAATCCATGACGTCTCCGGCTCCTGCGCCAAGGCATTTCTGCGGCTTCTCTCAGACAGTAGCACACAAGAACTTCATTGTAGGGATGAAGAAATTACTGTAGGACACTGTAGGAGAGAGAGAGAAAAAATGAAAAATAGTTCTGATGTTTGATTACAGTATACACTACATAAAATTTCTTTACACAGTTTGGTAGACTGTTCTGTGTAAGCAGTACAATCTGTCTTCCAATATTGTAAATGATTGTAGACCAGACTGGCCGCTCTAAAATGTTTATTTGATTTCAATTAATTACAGGCCCAGGGCGAGTTGACGTTTTGAACATGGAATATAGAGAATTCCATTGTTCCCACTAGGGAAGCTACTATCCATTTTCTAATGGAAAGCTGCTGCATCTTTATTATTTGACATAATAAGACTCTGATACTTGACTGGAAAAAAGGCTGAACAAGACTACTAGATAGATTGACCCCAGCAGTCATGAGGACTAATTTTCCATTGCAATAGACGTTATATAAGGTAGCATCCAGGGAAAAAAAGAATATTGATATTTTGGATTCATCTATGCAGCTTAGGCAAGTATGTAGTTTCCTCTCGGACACCAAAAATACAGACTCACTTTTTCATTTCCACATGAAACTTCATTATTTGGGTTGTGGAGGGAGGCGAGTGTCAACACAGTCGCTACCTGAGGTCACTGAGGGAGTGAGACATGAAGACCTCCTTTAGTTCTCTCAACTATAAACTACAGACTTCCGCTTTTAGTCCCAGTCTGGAGCTTCTGTGAATAAATCACTTTCAGTATCTCTTGTATCACAGTGAAGATGACATTTTCTTGCATCATAGCACAGCATTTGTTTTTGGCAAACTGTTTCATAATACTACTTGGAGTATATATCACACACCTTACTCCATATATAAGCAAACCTTTCACATATTCTACATGTATTTAAAACTCATGTTTTACTGTGTTGTGCACTCAGTTACCGTATCAAGAGCTTTGCCAGTGAATGTGGAATTGGAAAACAGCACCAATCCCTTGTGTGTTGGGGTTTCCTTTATTACCATCATCCAGCTGAATAATGAATTAGGACTCTGAGAAAAAGAGTTTATTGTTCAAACATCTGTAATCACCTGGGTGACATGGTTTGACCAGGCCTTTAAGCAGCAGAGGTTAAAAGGGCTGGTTGAACTGATGGTGAGGTGGCTGATTATCACATCCTTGACTACAAGTAACTGTAAATCCCTCATCTAATGCCTGGGCTTCATCTGAACAGGCACAGATAGGCTCATAGACCACAGCAGGCAGAGGCTCCAATCAGGAGCTTAACCCTCTGCAATTCCCGCTGTCTTGCAATTGAAAGTAATAAATAGATTTCATCGGGTAGTCAGGCACACACAGACACATTTTATATTGGACAGATCTGCTTTAGTCACGGAGCTGGTAACACAAACTAATAAATGTTTCAAGAGAAACCATTTCACCATTAACAAGTTCATATGTTGCCCAGAAGAGGAAGCTGTGGAATAAGCCATCCAGAGGAGCCAAGTCAAACGAGACACTACTGTGTCAGTGTCATGCTCAAGCACTGCTGTATTGTGCCTGTTGCTGAGGCTTTCAGTGCAGCATGGTGCCTATCATAGGTTCCAAAATACAGATAAACAGAAGTAAAACTCAGGAAATCTATTATTAGAATTAGCAAACAAAGTCCTTTTTCGAATCCAACTCAAATTCCAAATCACCTTTACAAATTCAAGTAGGTCTAGATAATGTTGAACATGGTCTACCATATTTATATACAGTATATGGTATAGATGAAATGCATCCTACATATACAGCATATGGCAGAACATGTGGCTTTAAGCAGTTTAATACAGACCCAACAAAGTACAGAGTCTAAAACTGTGAGGAGTTTCATTTTGTCTCAGCCTGTAGTAAAACATCTTCATTATCCCATGTGCTAAACCTTCTGCATTGCCTCAGTGACTGATACAGTGCTGACATCAGTGACGTGAGGCCCAAGGCCACTCATAGGAAAATCTGTGTGCTTTTCGGGGGTGGGGGGGGGGACTAATCAGAGGATCTGTTTTGGATTGAGACTTGGATTAGTATGGGTGAGAGAGTCTATGCTAGACTACGGGGTGAACAAGGTGACGGCAATGAGTCTGTAAACCGCAGTACCCAGAGCTTACGTTTTGGGGGTAACTATCCAGCGGGCCTCGTCTACCAGATGTAAATTCCTCCACTGTTACGGAACTCTTATGCAACTCAAATTATGAATGAGTAAATGAATACGGCACAAGCTTGAGAAAGGAAAACTGCCTGTGTCCAGACGGCCGAGTTTGCACTTCCGTTTTTTGCTAGGAGAGCCCACTTTTTCCAAGTTCATGCAGTATTTTCCATCACTGTAAAACAGCTCATTGAGGTAGCGTTGTCTGGGTTAGAGCATTGCCCTGTTTTAGTTTTCCAAGTGTAACATGTGTGATTGAGTTTCTAAATCCAAGCAGTGGAACTTTGATATGGAAATGGCACATTGTATCATGTCTCATGGAAACCTTTCCGAGGAAATTCAGGGGGCAAAGGGAAGCATGGGTTTCTGCCTCCATTTGGATCTGGATTTGAAACCTCTAACTCCTTTTGGACTAATCAAATAGGTGAATTAAAAAGTAGCATGGTAATAGTTTGTAACTTGCTGTGACTAACAGGAGTTGAGTGTATTTGTATTTGCAGGCATATAGAGCAGTGCTGTACTGAACTTAGAGTGGAAATATTTCAAAAGAAGATGCTTTAGTTCAGCACACTATCAAAGAGTCGAGGTGTTGTGCTTTGTGATGATATAGCAACATGATATAACTGGGTTTTCTTTCAAATGACTGGAAGTTACACAAGCAAGCCTGTAGTTCATGAGTTTGTAAAAAGACCACGACTGACAGAATTTCAGTTTGGGTAGTGCTGGTATGTCATTGTGCAATAAGGAATCTTATTTCCTTCCTGCCACAACTTGCGATCTCTGGAAAACATTTTCCTCCTTTTTCCGAATTGTATGAACTAATATGTTCCATCAATATGGAAACTGCATACATCCACGCTGGCTGAAACAACCGTCTTATGTAATAGGATTCTGATCGATACTCTAATGTTTGCAGAAAGAATTCTAGTGTCTTAAGTCCAGTGGAAAGTAAAGGAATAGCTCATGGATTTTTCCCTCTTGAGCGCAGCGTTATGAAATCCCATGAAACAATATCACCCCCCCTGTCGACACGCTTTCCTGCCGAATCCAGGTTTCCAGTTCCATCCCATTTCATAACTTCAACATCTCTCTGTATTTACTATCAGCACAATATGAAAGCAAAGCAGTCAATATTTGGTAGTCAAAACAGAGTGGATGAACCTTATTCAGTAGTTCAGGAGAACCGGCAGAGAGCAAACTCCCAGTCACCTCCTCCCCTCCCAAACAAAGGAGATACACAGAACCGGTCTGTCCTCGCATAATTCAAAACAACAACTGACTGCATTTCCTCTAGCAGCACTTCCACGTCAACAATCACTAATTAATCACTCATTGCACCAGTCCCTCGTTCATTTAAACTGTTGAAAACAAAAAAAACCATGATTAATCTAGTCAATCTGGACATTATTTGGCTAGTTGACTACAGCTGCTTAGGGAGGCATTAACAAGTGTCATTAGGGATCACAAGGCGAGGCGGGGAAACACATCTGCAGCCCTGCCTTAACAGTAGTGGGTGCTAAGACAAATCAAAGCATTCCAGTCCCACTGAGCTATAAATAGACGCTAGAAGAGGGTGTGTGTTCATGCTTAGCAATGTTTCGGTGAGGAGCCGCTCGTTGCCAAAATCCTGTGTTTACACTAAGCAATAACAGTGTGTAGTAAACAATTCATCTGCGCCGACTTGTCCGTTGTTATTTTGTGTGATTGCAAATCTAGCAACATTCTGGGCGGCTGGGGTTTTTGTTATTTCAAAACAGCATGCTGCATCTAAGCAGAGCAACTTAATGAGACATTATGACCCTATAAGCATTGTAATTACAAATAAGAGTTATTGTCCCGCGTCATCATGGGTGAGGCAGGGAGTTTATTGGGCCTCCGACCAATTTGATACGACACAGAAGCACAGTTGACCTCAGTCCCAATCTCCCCAGCAGTAGTCTAGTATTCTCTCTAGGAAACTGGCGAAGGCCCAGGCAACCCTGTTGATGTGGTTGCCTTGGCCTGAAGGTTGGATATGGATCCCACATGGTTCCATAGTATCATTTGTATTAACCACTCAAGTCAAGACCCCATGACAGTTTGTGGTGTATTCTGTTGCACATTAGCGGGAGTCTCTCTCCCTCTCCCTCTCTCTTGCACTGTTCCATTGGGAGCAGCGTGTTAGATGTTTCCAAGTTGGAAACAAATTCTTGTCTTGAAGTGCCAATGATAAAATGCACCGACCTTGCGATGATTAGCCAGGATACGTTATGTAAGTCCCAGCTGTAAGCTACCTATTTTAAAGTTTAAAAATCAAAAACCTAGTAAACTGCACAGTAAAATTCAAAATTTACTCTGACCTGCGCTCTCTCTCTCTGGTGTGATTGGATTGTGGATTTGGCGGTGAACCAATAGGGGCTCCAAAGATGGTTTAAAGCAGGGAGGAAAGACCACGAATGTTAAGGTTAGGAGGCAGCTCTGTTGATTCTGGAGTGGAATTTCACTTTTCATGGGACTGATTAAGTTAAATGGTTTCTTTTAATGGTATAACCTACGCATTTGGGCAATGGAACAAGAAAAAAAAGAGTTGGACGCAGAGTTTTAATATGAACATACAGTAGTGCAGTGCTTTTTTTTCTTGAAAATGATTTTATGACTGAGAAGCTAGTCCAACTCAAACCACCTCAGGGATGAATACACCATCTGAGATTCAACACTTTTCCAACTTGTGTATACGACCAATTTACAGGTTCCTTCCTTTAAATGAAACTAACCGTGAACATTCATTCTGAAGAAAAATGAAGAAATGTTGTTTTCCATGCAAAGTTATAGCTTTTATGAATAATCGTGTACTATTTGGTGTTATATTACTCAGCTCTATTAATTTATGATTAGGTCTAATGGCTGTGTTTGAGACATATCCTGAGCTACAGTTGGCCTGATGGGATGTGAGTATGAGTGGAGAGTGCAGACAGAAGCTCCAGCGACTCCCTCATCTGGTGAGAGAGTGCCAAACACTGACAGTGAAGCCTGGATCTGCAGCTTGCTCTCAGAACACAAAGGACTTATCTGTATATACTGTATAACTCAGACCGTATCATCAAGATCTGGATGGAAGACCATAATAATAGTTTTTACACACACACACAAACTGTGGATGATATTTTCAGCCCACACACAACACCCATTTCTGAGGAATGCTAAAGGAAAAATGGCACTAGAAAAGAAAACAACATGAGATTTATTAATCATCATCACAATATTAACATCAACACAATCCTCCCTTTTTGTTCTGCTAATCCGAGTGCAATTAAGATCATAAAATGAAAAAGGTTAATAAATAAAAAAAACCAAACCAGGTTATTTACAAGTCACCAAATAATAAAACATATATAACAGTACATATATATAATTTTACCGCCTTTTATGTTTTGCAATTCCACAACATAACAGAACGGTGTAATCGTCGGTCGTACAAAACAAAATTCTGTGCAAAAAGCGTGTTAAATTCAACGGAGGTTAAAACTTCGATTGAACACATGAAATATGAAACATGATTACTTATGGCACCCTGTACGCTCTTTGACACATTAGGATTCACTGAGTCACATCAGCCCAGTGACCATTTCATGATGCTGAACTCAAAATGACCATAAAATAATAAAATGAGGAAAACGGGGAGATATTACTAGTAACTGCTAATTATTTACAGTATCTCCATCGTCACGCCACTAGTGAAATGAATTATGAGGAATGGATTTAGAGTACTTCTGTTGTTTTTTCTAAATGTGCAGTAATACTTAACGACAATATTCACATTCATGTATTTGACTGATAGTTGTGATTTGTTCTCTTTCTCTCTCACAGTTAATCAGCGGGGGTTAGTAGCCGTAGCAGTGAGACAAGCTGGACATTGGTCAGTGGGGTATTTTGGGTTATGGCTTTAGGTCACTACTACAGTGAGTCATCATGCAATGCTAGAAGTGCGGCCGGTGCTGGCCTCCGGAGCGGCCACATGAGAGGGCGACACGTTCCCCTCGTGAACGCACGGCCTGTCGGGACGGCCGGAGGAAGGTTTCGGCTGCAAATAGCCGATGCTCCTTAGTGGCTGTTTCTTTTGACCGCGCTCCTCAAACACTAACAGCTTTACCATCCAGGGTCCGTACGAAAAGACAAAGACAGATTTGACTTCAGAGACTGTGGGTCATGCTAAAATAAACAACCGCACCACCTCCGTCATGTTGGGCTGTAGCATCGGAGTGACGCATAAACAAGTACACACACTTACAGACATGTGTTTCATGCAAAGTCTGGCCAGTAAACCGGTTCACCATATAATTCTCAAACTCCATTTAGAAATCGGCCGTTTAAGGAGAGTGTGAATCAAGTCCTGAGAAAATGCTACGTCAATTTCAGTGTCTTACAATAAAAAAAGGCTTTCCTATTCAAGATCTAACTGGAAAAGTAGGAAAATGTCCCGTTTCCAGCCCAAAACCTGATCACACATCTACAGTACTGAGTGAGAAATGGGTCAAATCAATCCAACTTTTCCAGTTACGTTTCTCAGTGTTTATAATTTAAATTACAAAAAAACCTGAATGATTTGCTTCATCGGTTTAGTGACTCACTTCATTAAAACAGGCCTAAACTGCCATGTGTCACTCCATTATGGCACCTACATATTTACATTTCGCTGTGCAAAACATTTTCATGCCCATAATGCTGACAGAATACAGACGTTTTGCTTCTAAAACCAGTTGATGAGACTAATCCGACCCACAGTTCACTGCAGGTGTTCTCAATCCAGAGGCGTCATCAGCCTTTGCATCAAACACATGTAGCAAGGAACACTGATGTTTAACTAATGCAAAACTCTCCTCAAAAACACCCAGACAAATTCACCTTTGTCTCCCAAATTTGCAAGTGGAACCTTTCAGAATAAATTAAAGGGGAAGAACTCCATTTTTTTAATTCTCCGGTCCAAGCGCAGGCTCTGTTGGACGAGGGAGGGACGCCCCTCTGTAGGCTGGGGACTCCCGACGCGGTCTACGAGGTCAGCTTGGAGTAGTTGGGTGGGGAGAAGCGTCTCCGCAGGTACTTGAGGATGTAAAGGGGCAGACAGCTCACCAGGGTGATGACGGTCACCTTCCACAGGAACGACACCGTGGTGATGAAGTAAACATCTGGCAGAGACACAGACAGAGTCAAGGGTCAGAGGGAGGCTGGGGGAAACAGACAAACGCCTCTAAGCCTAATTAAACACTGCTGAACTATCTGTTCTTCACAGTTGTACTGGCGTCAAAGCAGCAATGATGTAATTAGTTGACAGTCAACAGTTTTGTTATAATGGTGGTTCACCTAATTTCATGTTACAAGTCATTTAAGATTTTGCCACTGGCAAGTAAATTGCATCTTCTGTCTCTCCTGTGGTACTACCTGTGTATAATGTTAATGATATTGTACAGCATCACATTAATTGAGCCTAGTGAGTAGAAAATCAAATATAATCTCTCTCAGGAGTTCTTGACATGGATTTTCATGTCATGAGGTGGAAAGTTATGAATCTAGGGGGCTCTGAATGTAGGGGATAGAAAAATAAACCTCAAATAATTTTATATAAATGTACTTGAAAAATGCCCAAATATGTGTGTGAATGACATGCCCAAGAATAATGGCTTTTAAAATCTATTCTAGTCCGACTTCAAGAAAGAGAAAAAGTGTCCAAAAAGGGTAAACTTGACCACATTCCAGTCATGATACTCAGTGGTCTAGATTGCAGGCTGAAAATGGAACTCCACACCCCACATAAAGCCCAAAAATATATGTTTGGAAAGCTCCAATTGAGTATTGTATGTGTCACGAGTCTCAATATGGCACAACTAAAATTGGCATTTTTTAGCCAGGTCAAATAAATAAACAGCCTGGCGACAAACAGACTGAAATGGAATAATATAAACACCAATGCAATGAACTTCTTCCACAATAAAAGCTATTCTTTTCTGTGTTGCACTTTTAATAGCTACAAAGCTGTTCCGCTCTAACACAGAGAAGAATTTTGCTTTTCTACCAAACGCTTACACCTTCTTTTCTGTGATAAACACACGGAGCTTGGCAGTGCATGGTGGCAGGAACGGGAAACGAACAGGAGACTTTGGCATTTCCTCTTTGATACTATGGCATGCCTGTGCCTGTTCCACACCAGGTCAATTTGTCACCTTTAGCCTTCCTAACACCCAGCATGCCAGGGCCTACTGTACACCAGAGGCATATGAATGAGCAGATCCCCCCGTATTGTTGAACGCTGACGTACTATTTCAAGGTCAGGAAAAGCCCAATACCATCCATCAGGCCACGCTGACATGAATTAAGGCCGCGTTTGTTTTCTCATCCGCATGAAATACACTGCCGCAAGCTCAATCTCCGGTGTTTGTGTTTACTCACCTATGAACTCGTGCAGGAAGACGAGCGAGGCGATGTAGCAAGCCAGGCTCAGGAGCTCGGCGACGATCATGAGCCAGTGCCACGTCTGGATGGTCAGGGCCACCATGAGCAGCTCGGTGAGAATTAGGGAGGTGAAGGAGATGGCGACGATGTGGACGAACTCCGACTCGAAGAGCAGCATCGCCCCGTACATGATGATGCTCCCTGTGGAGAAAAGAGAGAACACGACCTGAGAGTAAAACGGTGCCAGCGCCTCGGATGTTTGAACAGCAAGCTTTAAAGCAGCAATCCATACGTGTCACATAAGGTGACTCTGGCTTTACACTCAACCTGAACTTTACTCTGGTCGCTGTGTTATGCCGCGTTTTGCCGTCGTCAGCAAAATGTGAACAAAGCGACCAGGGAGTGATTGAAATACTATATCACACGTCAACAGATCAGAACACATCTTTTGAATTTAAAAAGTAACAAGATCCATTTTACAGGCAGAATTTTCCCTCACAGGAAGAGGAAGTTTTTCCACTTTTGCACATTTTTTGACTCTTCTTTCCCACCACTTCTCTCAGATTGTTATTGTGACCTTTTAAAACCAGGCCATGTAACACTTCCTGGGATTGAAAATGTATTTGATACTAGCAGATCTTATAAAAAAAATATGCATTATCTCCATGTAGTTAGTTACAGTTAGGGCTGGGTATCGGTACTCGATACCTTTAAGGTATCGACCGAAATAACCCAGTACCAAGTAGTATCCAAACTTCTCCAGTCAAACGGTACCTGCATTCGATACTTTTTGTACACAGATCTAGAAAAAAATGACTATTTGTATGGTTTTGCTCACAGCCAATCACCACAAGCGTTCTTCGATTTAATGTGACGTGTGATTGGCCCACTACCGCAGCAGCTACAACCCATACAGTCTGTGGTGAAGTCGAGCGCGGTGTATGTGACGGAGTTGGCAGTTCAGCGTGCCGAGATGCCACCAAAACGTAAAAAAAAAAGGTATCGAATGAAGTACTCTATTGGTATCGGTATCACTTTAAGGGTACTGGTATTGGTACTGGTATCGTACTTTTTTAAACGATACCCAGCCCTAGTTACAGTAAAGAGTTTGTACCTGGAAGTATATCATTTAGTCACCTCAAATACACTTGCAAGGCATTCGAAAAGAAGGTAGAGGCAACTGTAATGGAATTGATACCAATAAACACATCAACGGTTTGGAAAGCAGGCCCAGTCAGTTGGAAATATAGCTTTGGATCAGCCATAAAATGGAATATCTGTGTGTTGACAGAAATAGGCTGGGAGTGAGTTACAGACAAAAGGTGCAGGGGTGCAGCTTTGGATGCCCGTGGAAACGCCTTTTCACTACAAATGGCCCATGTCGGAAAACTACCTCAGGTTTTTTAACATGCACAATCACCACAGACATAAATAAACCCTTCTAGCAATTAAGAACAAATGTGTGGGCCGTTGGGGAGAACTATATGTCACGACAGCAGAGCAGGATCATTTCTATTGACTTTGTAAGAGCAGCTTGGGGTGCGATTTGTCTTCCTGGCTAAATAAAACATCAGATCCTCAGCCTAGTGTCTTGTACATCTACATGTTACTAGGCAGCCATACGACATGCTGTTTGAATGCACATAATGAATGAATTGAATGTATATATGTAGAGCGATATGTCTACTGTCTATCACATGTTTGCACTGTATGTTATGTCCTGTTGTCCGTGTACAATGTGTCCATATCAAGGGCTTGGAGCCAAAGGGGCGTGAGTGTGTTATAGTAGATTTTACAGGAGAGCCAAAACAAATTTTGATCAAACTTGGATCAGCTGCCGTTACCACATACTAAGCACAATATTTTAACTTTTTGTGTTATCAGATTGAGCATTACTATAAAAACAATACTGCTACAGTTTAAGTTGAATTATATTTGTTAACTTTTTTAAAAATGGCAAAAGAGTGAAATACGCCTTTTTGGCACGAACATTGTCCCAATACAGCCATGCAGAATATGGGCGAATGTAAGTAAACAATTGTAAAACACATTCATTTTAATACAAATCTAGCAATTACACTTCAATCAACACTGAAATATAAAACAAGATCAGAATGAATATCTTTATCTTGAAGTAATGCTCAGCAACTTTCACCAAGGCCTTTAAAATTGTAGGCTACATGGAACATATCAAATTGATTGATACATTTTTTTCTGTTAAAGCTTTTAATAAACCTTTTTAATAAACCTCTATAGACATAAGAAACTACTTTTGATTCTAAACTACTACTTTTTTTTTCTTTTGCTAGTATAATACATTTTTGTATGTGTCCCAGGACACATCACTTATTGATGTGTCCTGGGACACATTCAAAGACCTGTAAAACTCCTCATAACACTGAGGGATAACTTCAGCTACCAGCAGTCTTACTACCAGAGCTCATCTTGACCAGTTCACACTCCTAACATTATAAAATAACATTTTGAATCTATAGGCCTATTTCATGGGAATATTAACATATTTACATTCATCTAATATTGACCTAGAATATGAATTAGGATATGAATAGGATACTAAAAATGATGTGATCATGCTGCCATGCTAGCATTACTTACGTCAGCATGCATTTTGAGTTGACCTAAGTGCTGTTAGAATCCTCTACCCACAATGCTTGTTCAGTGTCAAAAGTGGGGTTTTGCTTGGTGTCAAAAGGGCGTAAGTGCAGTTACGCCCTTTTGGCAGCAAACAAAACCCTACTTTTACTGTTACGGCTTTCAGTTTTTGTTTAATTAAAACTTATGGGTCATGATTTCAGTTGTGTCCTTTTGGCACTAAAAGGATCTCACTGAGACCTTTCAACTGATATATAATACTCATATTCACCCAAAATCGCACTTACGCCCCTTTGGCTCCAAGCCCTCGATATGTACTGTCATATTATTTAAGTTATGAGTATGTCTCTCTATTACAGCTACTATGTTTGCACTTGGTGAATATAGTTATTCTTACTCTGATTATCAGTATTTTGCTATAAATTCTTCCTTACCTTGGTAGATACTTATTAGGACCCATATTAGAAATGTCTTGAAAGATAGTGGTCGGCCCTGTGAGAAAAAAATAGTAGAACAAAACATTTGATTTTTATATTATTCATATATGCTTCTGTGGTAGGCTATTTTGGGTCATGTTTTGCTGACATATTCAGTGCTGCAATGTAACATTCAGTATGTGACCATTAAATAAGTACCTTCAAGAGATCTTTGTATAACTCTGGGTACAGCATGGCAACTTCTGACTTGACATCTTTGTCCAACACCAGGGAGAAGACAGGGAACATGGTGTAGATGGTGGAGTAGCTGAAACAGATGATTCACAATCAGTTCAACTGTCCTAAGTGCAGAGAACATGGCTCAGATAAAATGGCACAAGGAAAAGGAGTTTCATGCATTTCATTGTTAAATTCAGTGCTTAAGCGAATTACTGCAGTACATAAATACTCTCATACTTTCCCCAGTCTCACAATTCAAAAGTGCTTTAACACAAAGGAAATGCCAGAGAAACAAGGCAGCCAAATGCTCTGTTGATAAGTCATCACTATTCAGACTCACCCAATAATCAGGAAGCCTTGGTAGAGCGGGACTGAAGCAAAGTAGAAAACAGAGGAGAAAACAGCCTGGGGGAGAGGGAAAAAAATAACCCAGATAAAGTGAATGAGTCATCATTTATTCTTCATTTCATATCAATCCTCTGATGGCATTAGAGACAGTGATGGAACAAATCAGTGGCATCACTTTCCAAATGCTACAGACAAAAAAAATATCACCAATGAGTCCAATAAATGATTACTACATCACAGAAATAGCAAGCGAATCAGAGAAATAGAAGAAATACCATTAATCTGCTATGGTAACGCTGATTCACAATACAGAAGGGAACCGCACTTTGACTAATCAATTAGCCAAATCCCACATACATAAAATTCGAAACAGTTGAAACATGGCAATAATCATTACTCTGCCACAGCACCACTGCCGCAGAGAAGCAAACCTCGCTGACTAATTCTAGCATGATTCTTCGACATATGGACGGTGCAAATATTGAGCTGTCAAGTCGTCGGCGTGCCAGCCGGGCGGCCCCATACCAGACAGGTCACAGCTGTGGCTGTGGCCGGCGTTAATGTGAGACATGTGGAGGAGGGCCTCCCTAAACCCCCGAGGTCCACGGCCAAGTGAGTCACGGGCTTTCCCTCTACGGCGGGGGCTGAGGTTGGACTGGGGTATGGGACTGGGACTGGGGGTGGGATGCTCAGAAGGGCACCGAGGTCCCACTCCTCTGACTCATCATGCACCCCACCCTTCCATGACCACCCATGAAACTTCTCCCTGCCTCACCCTGATCACTCCCTCCTCAGATTTGGATATCTTGTCTATTCAGGCACTGCTTGCCCTGTTTTATAAAAGCTTTATCATCCTGACTTCCTGCATTGCAGCCTGGGGAGGATCTCTGTCAGTTCCATAACCGTATCAAACAAAATTCCCACTACCAAAATTCACAACCATTTCCACCCTAAGTGATCCCACCCATATCCTGTACAGTGAATACACCTTAATGCAATCTGGACGGCGCTTCAAAATGCCTGCAGCAAAAGCAAACAGGAATTAATTTGTCCCCCTTAGCATCAAACTAATGAACTCCCATAAATGTACTTTACCCCCTGACTCTGCACCATGATCAGGACCCTAACCTGCTGCAGCACATAGCTTAGTATGTTGAAATGTTGCACTGTCATTCCTGTTGTGTGGTTTATGTATGTTCTTCGATGTCTTAAATGTTATCTTTTTGAAATGTCTGTAAATGTCTGACTCAATGTTCAATGCAAATTCCTGTAAAAGGCTAAATAAATGAAATCTGAAATCTTCTCTTCCTTATTTTTCACTGCCTGGATTAAAGTGTTTTGCTGATATAACCCCATAACCCATATCTCCCTGCAGACATTTTCATGCGAAGTTACAGTTTCAATATGAGTGGTATACAGCACCCTAAGTGGCACCACACCCTGGCCCAGCCTACCTGCATGGTGCTGATGCATAGGCTCCTGTGGATGACAAACTGGCTGAGGGCTGCAGACCTCTTGTAGCTGTTCCTCCCATGGACCATGAGGAGACGGCCTAAGTGTTTGAACTGAGTCACAGAGAAGTCGGCAGCCAGCGAGGCCTGCTTCCCTTCCTGCCAAAGACACAGCACAGAGGAAAGTGAGTAAATGTTACAAAAGGTCTTTGGTAACCTTAAAAAGCATATTCATGAGTGGATATAATGAACAAAATGGAGCTCAATCATTTGTAAACTTTAAAAAAGCAAGTTATGCACAGGCAAATACTCTGTTTCATCAATCATGAAATATACTGTATATGAATCTAGAATCCAGCAGGTATTAGACTTACATATATTAAATAAATCAGTCAAATACAAAAAATCTGATTGATTAGACCAATACCAATTATTATGTCTGTGTGAACTGCTGTCATTGCAGCTGTTCAACATGATACCATGATGTCACCTTTTTTTTGTTTCCCCAACATAAATGATACATTCCTCTGCAAGGTAAGCAGTATCATTGCAGAACTGTGAGAAGGACAAGAATTGGGCTGCTGAGAGACTCTTACTTTTACGTCAGCGCAATACCATTCTGTCATCTTTGTTTCCTCTACACACAGAATAGATTCTCATAGAAGGAAAGAGGGATCATCTGTGTGCACGTCCCTCTACATGTCTGTGAACGTGACAACCCTCTTGACAGGAAACGCGCAGCGACAACTGTGAGAGCGGCGCTGCAATGTGAGGCGCTGAGATGGAGAGAGTCTTACTTTGCCCTCCACTCCCACGCCACAGTCGGCTTCCTGGATCATGCTGACATCGTTTCCTCCGTCCCCTAAGAGAAAACAAAAGCCATGGAAGTGTCAGGATTCACATCACTGACTCACCATGCAGACTGTCAGGGAGTGCGTTGTGCATTGTGTGTGTGTGGGTGTGTGTGTGTGTGTGTGTGCTGGGCGAGACACTCCCTTAATTCGCCCTGAAAAAGAGACCAATAACAGCCATCTAAAGGGAGATGAAACGACAATGCAATTTGCCAGACAACAAACTAAGTGTCAGCAGATGTATAGCATATTATCGTTCATGCACAATCAAAATCAGCACCCCTCGATTTTATCACATTATCAATAACTATGCCATAGCTGATCAATGTCCATACTGGGAGTGTTTTTGACATGAACCAGTATAAGTGAGTGACAGAGGTTTGTGGCTTAGACAGATGGAGAGTGTGGAGAAGGTAAAGAGGTTCCCAAAATGATAAAAACCCTGAATAAAACAAGGGGAGGAAAAACAATCATCATACCATTTTAAAGTGTGATAGGGTAAATCTGACTTTAAAAAGCTGTGAAACAGGTGGGATACACCCTTCATGGCTGCTTTGATGCTACGCACCTACAGCACAGGTGAGTTTGCCTGTGCGCTCTTGCAGCAGCCGGACTATCTGAGCCTTCTGGGTGGGGGCGCATCGACAGCAAACCACAGCGGGACACTGGCACGCCAGCTCCATGAACTCGTACTCGTAGAACTTCAGACAAACCTGCAAAAAAACACACACACACACAAAAAAAAAAAACAATCAACTTGGGGCACACCGCTTATCTCAGCTGTGGAACTCAACTTACTTTACAGTTTAACTCCTACCGCGGTTTAGGCAGTAACACTAACCACAGATACCACTTCCAGAGATCCTTAAGGAGGGAGAAGTGGGGGGGGGGGGTTAGACACGCGCAAGCACACAGACAGTGTTTACCTCAAGCGAGTCCCCTGATATCACCAGTGCACAGTCGTGTTTTCTCCTAAAAGCGTTGAGCTCCAGGTGGGCCTCTCCTCGCGTTGTCACCTATGGCAATGCAACCGCATTTGCAAATGCACGCACATGCAAGCAGACACACACACACACACACACACAAAAAGAATCATCAGGGTCACAGTCAGTGAGTCTGGCCTGCTGATAGCAATCAAACCCACAGTGTAAAAAATGTCAGCTCGACTTCAACTGCCTTTATCCGTGATTAGGAGAATTATATATAGACCTACAGTAACCTAATAACTGTCAACCACCACTAAATGAGTATTCAACCCAAAAATCACTGACTGAAAATTTGAGCTAAGCTATTCTATTGAAAATTCCTGAGTGGAAATGTCCAGAAAAAACATGCAACATAACCAACAACTGTGTCAGTTTCAAATATAGACTTAAAAAATTCTGCAAAAATGCGGCACTGACATGGCATGGTATTAATCTGTCAACAAGTGTTATGCTCTGGTATGAATATCCTTCAACCGTTGACTATTCATACGTCAATCCAGATCATGTCGTTGGTGGCAACCAGGAAACTAATCCAGATGTATGTGTTGCGGGCCCAGTCAGCACTCCCCCTATCCACTGGGACAGAGGTTTTCAAGCCGTGCCAACCATTGTTATGCTCTTCCAGTAACCGCAGTTGTACGCAAGTTGTAACCTTCCTATATGGCAGGCTCTCCTTCTGCTCTGGCACGGGTCCAGAGGGGAAGGCAAAGGGGACTATCAAAGCAGTCGAGAGAACCCACAACCTGCAAAACAAATTAGGAAGTGAGCCCTCTGCGTGTTCCCTCTGGGAGTGGTTCAGCTGGTTTCTCCTCTCCGTCTGAGCGAAGGCCTGTTTGTTCTCTTTGACAGTGGCTTGGATGCTTGCGCCGGTGGGAGGTGATTTATTCAGCTGCGGATCCTGGCCCGGGCTGCATGCGTACTTGTGTGGGGCTTGTACGACCGCGAGCAAATGAGCCTTGGCCGCGCAGAGGATGGATGCCCGCGGGTCGACACAGTCAGGAAACTGTGAGTGCCCTGTTGAACCGGGATGAACCCCCGCGACGCTAAAATCAACTATTACCCACTTCATATGCACATCAGAGGAAGAGGGGTCCTCCTCCTGCACTTACGGGTCTGAAGATGTGGATGTCCTGGTTGCGGGTGACCAGATGGGCGTTCTTGGCGGTGCAAGTGGCCGTTTCGAGCTTGTCTCCTGTCAGCATCCACACCTAAATTGAAATCAGAGAATAAGATTTACTTTTGTAGCTAAGAAGACATTGGAATTAGGACATGTGCTTACATCTTTAAAGGGAAATTCCACTCAAACAAAATGTGCATGTGCTGTTCCCATAACCTGGCAGTTTAAAGGGTAAACAACAAGCTAAAATTAGCAGAACAAAGTGAAATTTACAAAGTGAATCATCAGTGACATTACCATGAGAACCTTTCTGGAGCTGCTCTATCTGGGAGACTAAGTTTGTGGACTATTTACAATCAAATGAAGTTTATTTTATGATGGTGCTAGAGCTTCTACCAGAAAATGTACCAAAATCTCTAGAAAAATCAAACAGGGTGCTATCACATTATCCAAAGTCTGTCTCCTATTTATTCTCAGTGGAGTAGCTCTGGATGTTGCTTGGCGACATTACAGATAAGAGCACAGAACTTAAATGGATCGATCAGGGTAATCTCCTCTGGTACCGCTTGCATGACTATTATACAAACTTTTAACATGGTGATTAATCAGCTTTATTAGTCTCCTGCACAAAACCAGGCTCATTTCTATCACAATGTAATCAAACTCAACAATTTTGATTTGAATGGGCATGTTCACTCTATCCATTCATTCTATCTATACTATTATACTGTATGTACAACATTCTTGTCTTTTGCACCGGGGCTTGAGAAAGACTTCTGCTTGTACGTAAATCTGGACTATGCTTTTCGAGATAAGACGAAAAACATATGTGAATCCTACTTTAGGATGATATTTTTTTTGCTTTAATATCTTGTTCCTATGTTTTGTTTACTAGTGTGTTGCTACTGTACGCTGTGAGGCTGTCTACCCTCCAGACCTTGATGCCTGCATTGCGGAGGATCTCCAGGGTGGGCCTGACATCAGCCTGGAGCTGGTCCTCCACCCCGGTCAGACACAGCAGCTCCATCTCCATCTCCAGACTCTCAATCACTGTGGCCACCTTCAGAGAGCGGTCATGGACGCTGAGCTTGGCCTGGACGTACCGCGCCTGGGGAGCGGGGTGAGGGGTGGGCAGAGCCGGGGGCGGGGGTGGGAATGGTTGCGGTGGGGAGAGATGAAATTAGTATAAATAAGGTAAAACCATTAGAAGAGCAAACGAGGGAAACGGGGAGGAACAAAAGGAGAAAACACAGATAGAAACATGAAAATCAGCAGCAGGGACGCTTCACACAGTGTGCATGTGTTTGTGGAATTACGCAACCTAGACAGAGATTAAACTGTGCACAACATGAATAAATGCCATTATCTACCAGCGAGTAAGTCACACTGAAACTCCAATATAATTCTATTGATAGTTGTTCATGTGCAACCCTAAAAAGGTACCATGTTTTAGAGAGCTGGAAATACAGAACAGACGCGACCGGTCGGTTAACGCCCATCTCCAGCGCTCCAGCTCCAGGGCAATTTTCGAGTGAGATAAAGCAAAAACAATCTGAGTGTGACTCATGCAGGAACACAAACTCTGTGTGTGACTCAGTCCGTGACTCACTGCTGCCCACCAGCTCGGCTCAGCCCAGCCCCGCTCAGCTCGGCTCACACAATCACACGCTTCAGTAATGGGCCCGGGGCTGAGGGCTGCAGGGGAGAAATTGCTCTGCCCTGCCCCAACAATGGGAGGCAATATGTGTGTGTGTACGGGCTGAGCAGCAGTAGGGGTACACGGGTGTGTGCGTGGGAGGGCGGGGTGTATGGGGTGCGGGGGTTAATCCAATTACCGAACAGCACTCTTTGACATTTAAAAACGGTGGAAAAGTCTACATAAACTACCATATTATCCATCTGCATTTTTTGTTGTTAGGCAGTCAGCAGATTTTGAGTAGAATTTGCACGTGCTCAGATATCAGGCACACTTCCTGATATTCCGGTTGTATTCCGATCATAATGGCTTTACCAAACTTTGTCAAAACAAAGTGAATCTTCAAGGTTGCTTATGAACTCAGCCAGCCACAGGGGAGTGAAGCTATACTTCATCAAGACTGCCTTGTTCTCCTGTTGGATGTAGGCGAGGCCCGCTCCCTCAGCTCAGACTCATTCCCCTGCGGGTCGACCCGATGAAAGCACGCTCACCTCAAAGTCCTGGTACTGCTCCTCTGTCAGGGACTTCTTAGAGACCACAAGGACCCTCAGGCCTTCCCTCGCCATGTTTCCACACTGGAAAACAGAGTGAGTTTCAACAGCGGCAACTGAGGCGCATGCAGAGTATCGACTGAACTACCTGTCTAATAGTTATTTTCTAATAGCAATGAGAAACAAATACAGAAACAAACATACCAAAAAAAGTCCAATTAAATTGAGCAATGAAAAAAGATCATTAGCTTGTTATGGAAAAGAGGGAACTGTACCTCCTCTTCCAGCCAGTCATTATACTGGACGATGCCTGCCATCACCACATCAGCACCCTTCATGTAGAATGTGATCTCTCCTGTAGATTCATCCTAGAAAACAATTATCCAGCATCGATCCAGTGTGAGACATAAATAGGTTTTAAAAACATAACACATCATACATCAAATGCCACTGTAGCCTGTGCTTTACCCAGAAGAGATTCCCAGTCCAAACCCACGTGAGCCAAGGTGCACATGTAGGCCTACTATTTCATGATTGTCTGTTGCCTAGAAAAGGAGAACTTATTTTGGTATTCACATGGGATCTAAAAAGCGTTTGAAAATATTATCATGAGGAAGCCAAGTTTCAATCCCAGGCTTCCTGAGTTCTAGCAGAGTCTAGGCAAGCCAACAAAAATAATGTTAGTCATCAGACTTAGTCACAGGTCATTACTGGGTGAGGTTTTTCTCAGATAACTCTTTAATATTATGTTTAAATTTTTCATGTTGTTTGATGTTGCTAGCATACACCCCAGGGTGTTTCTTAGCAACAACCAATGATCCCCAATGACTGTGATGGTTAGTTTATAATCAAGCAGTAGGCAAACTAAGCAGTCAATTGTCAATCTGTGAAGCAGATCAGAAAGCTTAATGCATAACATATAATGCTATGCAGCTGACAGAAGACAATAATCAGGATCATCAATATCATCTCAGCACTCACTCGAACTATGATGCCCATCCTCTTGCTCTCATAGGTGAAGGGGAATATCTGCAGGATGGTGAAGTTCAGTATTTGGCCACTAGGGGTCCGCAGCTGCATGGAGGACTGGTCTCTTCCTACCAGTGTCAGTCCAACGCTCTCAGTCCACTGCACCAGCGACACCTATCAATCCCAAATTGTAAAGGCGTTAGAGGGTGGTCACTGAAATAAATGACATATGTAATATCTTTATAATAATATAGGGAGGAGAAAGATGAATAGGGTCCAATAAGGATCTATTAGCTAATACTTTTCTTTTTTATCAACAGTAAAAATCAATAATCATCAAAACCATTACCATTAACACACACACACACACACACACACACACACACAGCAAAAGATGCTATCAAAATATAGATTATTGAACTGCTTAGGTTTTTTTTATTCTGATGGTAAACCATCATGTCAACATGATGTACCATTCCATGAATTACAAGCAAAAGTGAGGGACACTTTGGACTGAGAAGATTGTCAAAGAGCACAGTAACCATTCAGCCTTAATCAATAGCTAAAGCATTTTCAGCACTCAAGACTATTGATTGAAAAACTGGGGAGATGTCCATTTCTAAATTCCCGGTGAAAACATTGTTTTTGCCCGATCCTTTCTGAAGGACACAACAGATGACATCCATTAATATATTGTGCGTGTGTGTGTGTGTGTATGTGGGTGGAGAGAAAGAGGGGGAGAAAGAGGGGAGATGACACTGCCCAATAACTTCCAGACCAGAGATGAGAAAAAGATCACATAGCCAATTCATCATTCATCTTCTGACTCTAATGACAGATGTCAGCGCAGCCGGACGGACACAGATGGGAAAAAAGAAAGAAAAAAAAGATGACTGTGTTCCACTTCTAATTCTAAACCGAAGGCTTTGTGGTTCCAAAATGACTTATTTTGGCAATACATGACCATGTAGTCTGACAATGCCTGGCCAAGAGCACTCCAACGTCAGCAAAGCTCTGACTACCATAATGTTTGTCATCCAGGTTGGGAAATATGAAGATTGTGCCTTAGTCACAGTCTAGAAATATTCACTGTGGAGGCATGCTTGGAACTGGTGTCCACCACAACAGCACCACCTTGTAACGGCCCTGTCTGGGCCGACTGCTGAGTGCTACTGGCCTGAATAACACGGCATCCAGGTGGCTTGACTCACAACTGCCACATGGCTGACAGGTTTTTATGGAGGAATGGTTAAAAAGTGATTCAGATATCAACACTCCTTTGTGAATGACCTATATTCAATATGATTTATCCTTTCAATTTTTGTCATATATCATAAAAATGGTTTCATATGGTGAGTAAAAAGGTGAAATTAATACTTATTGACGTGGATATAATTACTTAAGCTGCTAGAATAAACTGTGTTTCATACAAATCAGTCAGAGCAACTAGCACCATTAGACAAATGTCAGTTTTGACTGCAGTACATCCTATAGTGAAAACCATGCATGCAACAGTCAGTGGTATTGTGACCGTGGCACTCACAGCCAAAACCATATCTATATTAAGACTTCCTGACAAGCCGTAGGAAAGCAAACTGAATTTTGGCCGAGATTATATCAAACTGATACAATGCACATTTTACAGCAGAGCAACTCAAAGGAAAGAGGAACTTGCAAACCATAAATCTAAGTAAAGAATTCTGTATTGCTGCTAATGAGAAAACCTCTCCACAATTGCTCATTTTCTTACAATAAGACTTTGACATAATCCTGGCATGAACAAAGTTTTCACTGCATGAAACTGGATATTTAGATTTACCTTTTAGGCATTTAGCTGACACTCTTATCCAGAGCGACTTGCAGTGTGCAACAGTGGGATAAGCTTAAATTCCTACCAACAACACAAGCAACCAATAGTAAGTCAATTCTATTATCACGACAAAGCGACAGCTGTAGTGGGCCGCATTAAAATATGTATTATCAAGGAGGAAATTCAAAAGGGCATAAGTGCAATGGGCTGGGGAGCACATTAAGGAAATCCGTATTTACACCGCAGGAAATGGATCAAGTCGAATTCCGCAGCCCTCTTCCTGCTGTTCAAAGGATTCATACTGATCAAGGACATAAATGTGGAATGCCATTTGTCTCCTCAAGGTTCCTCCTTAAGGAAGAAAGCAGTGAAGACACTCAAGATAATGGCTCTTTACTGACAAAAACCAAGAACTCTCCATCTTAAGATCGGAAGTCTGTTCTCCTGTCAAACTTAAGAGTGTTTGGCCTTGAGAAAATTACCTTACAGTAGATTGAGGGCGAATTTCCTGACAGGTTGATTTGAAATATATTTCTGGATTGGTATTTGTCTGTGTGTATGTGTATTTATATTGTCTGATGGATATACTGAAGCTTTTTGTATACATTCAGAGTATGGTAAACATGGGAAACATGCGTATCCATAATACAATAGACAAAAAAAACAACAATCTATCGCTGTTGACGGGTAAAAACCTCACGACTTGAAAATGTCAAATCTTTAGGAAGTTAAAGAAAAGAGTTTTTAGCTTGATGACCATGCATTTTGAGTATATCTACTTGGTTTTGAAAACGTTTCATAAGCCCATAAGGGGTTGTAGGTTTTTCTGAACCCATTGAGGAGAATGTAATCCTTCAATGGCAGTTTAAACATGAAAATCACCACAATTGGACAACAGTGGCGGTGTGTCTAATGGTTCTGTGTGACTGGCAGCGTACCTCATCTGGGCTGGCGGCCTGGTAGACCCTGCAGGTGTCTTCGTAATGCTGCTCCGCCTCGGCCTGGTCCGTCACGCCGTTGGACTCGTACACCGGTGTCACGTTGTGCACCAGGGCGATGGCCTTCACCGCCTCGTGGACTCGACTGCTGATGGTCTTGCGGACCTTAGTGGCCGCTGGAGCCCTGGAGGCTGGAAGGTCATGAGTGGGCTGGGGACAATTATGAAAACCGATCAGAAAAAGGACAAGGAATCTGAAAAGGAGCATAACCGTCTTTTCTAATAGGAATCTTTCTCTCCTGTCAAGGTTTTTCTCAGAGGGCAGCCATTGTGCCGGCTAAATGGAACTGAAAATCTATACTGTCGAACAGAAAAACATAACACTTATACTCAGAATTATAATAGCACACAAAAACACACTTACACAAATCTAGCCAATTTGAAAATAGAGATTATGAACTGAATTTGTGTCTAAGAAACCAGCCACTTCGCTATCTCTGCGTATCAGTGGTGTGGCAGTGGCATGTAAGCATAACCAGATGTGTAAAGCAAATATGAACAATTAGCTTTTGCATTGTGGCCCTGCTATTTTTGGAGGCGGTGCATCCCAGGGGTTAATGGCCGCGTCATTAAAGAAGTCCGGTCAGTGCTTCGCTAGTGGGCTAATCCTGTTTCCTGCTTCACTAACCTCTGGTGTCAAAGGGACAAAGAGTGTCATCTGAGGTCAGGAAGCATTCAACTAAACAATAATCACAAACTGATACGTTTCTTAAAACAATGCCCCCGACTGTTTGCTTTAGCCCTTCCCAAGCATTTGGAATTTGAATCTTTTCTTTCCTATCCGTTCTGAATCTCTTGATCTTCTGTGATTTGTTCTCTTACCCATGACAGATCTGAGGCGTGTTCTTTACCTGTGTGTAGGCGCTGAACACGTGGCTCTGCACTTCGTCCATTGAGTCCATCCCATATGCCACAGTGCCAAGATGGAGCCGCCTGAACACCATTTCATTCTGTGTGAGAGTTCCTGGCAAACGTTATAGAATGAAGGCAATCTTTATAATTCAGCCAGGGAAATTACTGCAAAAAAGTGAAACATTTCATTCCAAGTTTGATTCCACCATCTGCTAAAAAGTGACACTTACTCATGCAAAATGACTGAAATGAAAATTAGAACAAATCAGGGACAACAGGCAAATTAAGTTTTGGTTGACAAATAAGAATTTTCCAAAATTAATATGTAGTTTTGGAAATTAACTCTTCTAGTGTTAATGTTTTTCAACATTAGTTTTTTCTGTATTTTTCATGGGTTGGGATTTACCGGTGGTGGATGAGTTGAGGCCCCCCCCCCCCCCCCCGCCCGATATGTAACGCGCTTTGAGTACTTAGAAAAGCGCTATATAAATGTAGTCAATTATTATTAATTACAAGCATTAATCACTATCTGAAAACAGAGTTTGCATGTCATTATGGTCTCATTTGGTGATTGCAAAAAAAAAAAAAATACCGGCAGGGAAGCTAAAAGCATTCTCAGCTACACTATACGCGCCCTCTGTAGCCTCACACTCACTTTAAAAGCAGTTTCCGCCAGTATATCAAAATGACCAGAGGGGCCCCGCACATACATTAGCCTGACCTGCGGACCCCGCTGGCCTTATCACGCTCTGGATGGGAAAATGGCTGATCACTTTATTGGGCATGAGGGCTGTAAATCTGCCGGGTAACACCTTGCTCCCGAGGAAGTGCACTGGTGAAGGTGTTGTACTCTGAGGGTGCGTATAGATGAGAGACTTTGGGGCCTTTTTGATTTAAGGGGCCAATAAGTAGCATGTCTCCGGGAGCAGCACAGAGCAGAAACCCCCCAAGGGAAGGAAAAGACCTAACTCAGTCCTACTGGATACTTCCTTGGCAAATCCTCAACGCTGTCAGCTCTCGTTAAAAGCACTCCACACCGGCCTCACTGCTTCTTTGGCCGTGCAAGAACGTGCAGAAATACTTATTTGGCTTATTTTCCGATGGATGAAGGAGGAAAAAACATCTCTATAGGGAAAATCGCTGTAGACGTTACATCTCATATGCCGATTCTTACTGTAATGTCCTGCGGTCTCACCTGTTTTGTCAGTCAGCAGGTAGGAGATGCGTCCAAGCTGTTCAGGTATGGTGCTCGCCCTCACCACTGTCCCAGGGATCTTGGAGTCTTTCCTGATCATCCAACTGAAAACCATCTTTCCCATATCCAGATTGACACGCAAACTGGATCAAATAAAACAAGACACAAATGTTTTTTTTAGATCCACGCCCGACACAAGGGCATTTACATTCACTTACATTTTGCTTATTGAAAATGCCACACTGCAGATAACTGTCATGACCTGTGGAGAAGGATTAGAGAGTGTCGGGTCCTACCTGATGGGCACGATGTTAGAGAAGAGCAGCAGGAAGCGGAAGATCTGGAGGTACCAGCGCCCGGCGAAGTGCTGCAGGGCCACCATGACCAGCGACACCACCACCAGCGCTCCAAACAGGATCTTGGTCAAACAGTTCACTTCCAGGTCAAACAAACCCACCTATCATGAGCCACAAAGGCAAATATTCAGGGACAAATCATGAACACTGTCAACACAAAGGTCAGTTTTTGTAAAAGGTCATTGTTCTCAGCAAATCACTGGGTTGTTCAAAAGTTAAATAAATCTAACAATCTATGGAGGAAAAATCCAGTCTCAAACTCTTAAAACTAAGTCCTGAATAATTAAATGCAGGTCTTCGGTCTCTGGTTCACACTACTGTACCTTGTGCTTTGGGTTGGAGGTGTTCATGACACTGCGCAGCTCCTTGCCTGTGTAAATCACAACCCCCACCACAGTGCCTGGAGTGAGAGAGAGAGAGAGAGAGAGAGAGAGAGAGAGAGAGAGAGAGAGAGAGAGAGAGAGAGAGAGAGAGAGAGAGAGAGAGAGAGAGAGAGAGAGAGAGAGAGAGAGAGAGAGAGAGAGAGAGAGAGAGAGAGGGAGGGAGGGGAGAGAAAAACAAAAATCAAATCACCTCAGGCTGACATCATAAAGAAACAGCATAAAACATAGTATGTCAAGAAGATGTTTCCCAGACTTATAATCTTGACATGAAAAGACTTTTTCAAATGCAGAATGACAGCTGGAATATAAGATGCAGACTGCCAATTACTTAATGGCTAACATGTGTTACGTAGGTTAAAGTGGATTCACTCTCCTATGGAAGACGCACGCTTTCTTCAACATTATGGTTAGCTGCCCCACAGCTATTTAGACATGACCAAATGTCTGATTGCCTCTTTACTTTTTTCTGTTTGTGTGTGTTTGAAAGACAAGTCATCAGCACATCAATTGTGAAGGAAGCAACGCTTCATCGCAGCTCTGTAAGCTAAGAGAGAAGGCTGGTCCTGGTTACTTCCTGGTTATTAGCTGCACCACCGGGTCAGATATTTACCAGAGGCGATGACAGTGCTGGCCCACAGGGTGTTCTCAATACTCAGACTTTCATTGACTGGAGGGTCTCCATCTTCCTATAAGATAAAATATAAGAGATAAGACAACAAGGGATAAAACTACAGAAAATAGTCGGTCACACAGTTATCTTGTAGCTTTTAGTCTATAGTGAAACAGAGGCATCTAAACAAAAAAGCACTGTTCCCATCACAGTAATGTAATGTAACAACTCACCCTGGTGAAAGTTCCAATGAAGTTATGGATGTCAATGTTCGGTTCCTCTGCATACACATATGATCGGATTTGGAGGAGGTCCTGTGAGGTAATGACAACATGGCTTAGGATCAATGACACAGGAGAAAGTCAGAATGTCTCACTTGCATTAAGTTAGAAAGAACAGACATATACAAATCATTGCTAAAATTGTGTTTGCTCATCAGACATCACATTATCTTGGCTAGGACCATATATCCCTCTTAAGGACACAGGAGGCATTTATAGTATCATTCAGCAGTTTGATTCCTGCAGCAGCAGCAGTGTTTGTTCTCTGCTTTGTGTTATACAGTGAAGAGCTGATGAGCTGGCTGATGTGCTCCAGGCTATGGTTAGTGGGTAAAATGCTCTGAAACATTTCACACGAGCTATATTACAAACAGGGCGGTTATGTATTTGTCACTTTGCAAATCACCCTGAAGCATGTACAGAAGTAGTTTACTCTCACAAGTCTGTCTGTCAGGGGATCAAAGCGTGCGGAACAAGTGGAACAAGTAGGGCATTAGTGTAAGGATAGACCAATATATTGGGCCAATATTGGTCTTTTATTAAATATCGGATATCAGTGTCATCATAAAAACAGTTTGTAAAATCTGCAATGAAATGTTATTTTCTTTATCCCATTTCATTTATTATATATAATTTGATTGTTCAATATTTTTGTGAGTGAATTCTTCATTTTAAGACCTAACATATCCAACAAATAACAAATTTCATTAGTCTGGGTTTCAATGGAGAGTTTTAGTGTCATATGATGGTCTGACTGCTTTTTCACAGGCTTTTCCATCCTGCCAAGAATAAAATTCTGGGGGAAACACTGAAAATGTGTAAAATTTAAAGATTTTGAAAATTGGCACAATATATTGGCCATCAGCGACTTTAGTCTTCAAAAACCTATATCGGTCGAACCCTAGTTCAGTGTTTTGCTCAAGGACACTTCTAGAAAAAAGAGACTTGGCTTGACCTTGTGACCTCCGAGTCCCAGGTGTCTGACCACCAGGCCGCCCTGCGCTCCGTGTTAATGATTACACCGTCCTTACGAAAGACTTGTCTCTCCTGGACTATAGGTGGCTTACACAATTACTTGCTACATGTTGCTACATGTAATTTTCAGTCCTGTCCTTCCTACTCCACTGTGTGTGTGTCCTGTGACTCACGGCAGCAGTGGGCAGTCTCTGTGTGCAGCCCACTGGGAGGCGTAGTTTCCAGTCCGTCTCTCCATCCAGCTGGTCAGTCCGCAGGAAACAAGAGCCTGGGAGAGGAGGACAAGAGATGCTGCTGATGGGAGATGGACGCACATTCACCCCTAGGGGGCACCACTACATAGGCTGTTAGCTGAGTGAAGGACATCACAATCTGTATTCTTTACATGATACATTTGATTTATATTCCAATACATACAGAAGACTACTGTTACTGTTGTTTGTTTCAACCTTTGGCATTTGTTTTGACACATACATTTTCAAGTTTACAGTTTGAATAAGTACTTTTCTGAATTGCTCTCAGCTGCACATTACTGTTGGGATCAAGTGGGGATACAAGTAGAGGCATCCACCCAAGCCCATCCCCCCCTTGGCCTGCATGCGTCATCCTGCCCAAAACTCCCAATCCTGGCCTAGGCTCCTCATAATTGACCTAATGGCCTCCACATGGAAGGGAGATAACCAAGCACTATTTCCAGTAAAACAAAGCTGTTGTTTTTCTTCCCGCAGCAGGAAGACGCAACAACATGCAGCCAGCTTTCCTTACATCTCCTGACTGGGTTTCTAGAGGCCTAAAATAAAGCAATGGGTCTCTGTGATGGAGGTTGTTATTTTGAATGGACTCGTGTGTCTTTTGTATATGTGCAAATAAACAATGCACTGCAATTCACTGAGTTTGTTTTATCACCGACAGATCTTGCTCTAATCCACATTTGATTATTCAGATGAGGCATCTTCGTCTCACGGTCTCCTGTTTTCTCTTTGCATTTTACATTTTGTTTTCCCTTTTCATTATCTTATCATTTGAAAGACAAAATGAGTCAGAGGGGAGGCTATGTCACAGACAAAGATGGAAGAGTGGACAACGCTTCTTCTACCGTGCCCATCATCACCATTACATGGAACAGCAACTCCCCACCTCACCACACTGTGAGCGATAGTTTAGTACTGGACCCAATTACAATTTAGACCTTGTAGGACTTCCTGTCCTGGCTCAGGGCTAATCCCTGCACCTCAGCGCCTTTTTAAACAAGCCATTTTCCCAGCCAGCCAGCCAGCCAGCCAGCCAGCCAGCCAGCCAGCCAGCCAACCGGCCAGCCAGCCAACCGGCCTGTTGTGGAGATCTGGATGAATGACCAGCAGATGTTTACCATTTCTTTCAGAGGTCCTTAGAAAGATCATGTCAGCAGGAACACGCTGGTTCTACAAAGCAAGACAGAAAGAAAAACATGACTTCAACATCACATCCTGATCCTGCACTTCTCTCCTCCTCCTCCTCTGCTCTTTGACTGTAGAGAAGTAAGACTTCCATGTGCCACACTACCTGCAGTGAGTCAGTCAAAATAATAAGCCCTCCAGCAAATCATCCTGCCTCGGCCTGAATGGGACCCTGACCAGGTTTTACACTCTGCTTGACCCGCTCTCTCCACTACACTACTTAAGAGTTATTGGAAGATCAATTCCCCGTCCGATTCAGCCTGACAGATTTCCAAACATTGAACTGTGCATGGATTATTGTTAAGTGGTCGATGGTCTAATAAAGATGTATTACGGCTCTTCACATTTAGGTAATTTCCAAATTCCAAAGCTTATCCTTTGTCAGCTCACATTTCATAATTTTTAATACGCGTAACTTTGACTCACTCGATCGTATGAGTGAAATGTGTAGAACAACATGTGTGACCTTTCCTTCAGCTGTGTTGAGGTGAGTGACTCAGAAAGAAGCCCCCGCTTGGAAACTGAAGACAGGACTCGCTTCTCATATTTCATGTACAAAGACTTTAGAGAATCCACTCCGTCCACAAGAAGAGCAAGAGAGCAACGGAACGGATGTATAAAACAAAGTGCCCACAAAAATGGGACTTATTTAGATATTTTGAAACAACTGCATACTATTAATGGGATTTGAACATGAAAAAAAAATGGTATCAATAAATAGTACTTCATTTAATTTGTGTTTGAGATCCAATTAAGGGCATTTTAAGTTCATGTCTGTTATGTATGCATTGAGTTTGACAGGCTGAAGCTCAGCATTGATCACAAGATTACAAAATCTTTACTAACTCCTTTCACCTCAGTCACCAGTCTAGCATAGAAGATTAAAAACTCACTCATTATTCTTTGTCATATAAATGGCAACTTGACAATCCTAAAAAGGCAAGACTGTTCACAGATGTGGATGAGACAATATTTTACACATTTCTGCTATACAAAGTACAAACCTTTTCCACAATTATAAGGTCTCCAACTTGAATTCCACTGCTTTTAACCTTCACTGTGCCTGAAAGATAACATAAAGTTAATGAACTATTCCGAATCATTGTGTAGTATTCTATGCATTACATCTGGTGAAAATATATGAAAATCAAGTTATCAATCATTCAGTAGACATTCCAATCTGAGTTTGACTGAATGCAGCCCGCCTGCACAAACAAAGTAAAAATCTGAGCCATCCATGTAAACTTTCAACATGGATTTTACAGGATTTATGGCAGTGAGACATCCTGTTACCATTAACGTCATTCAAAGACATTGTTAAAAAAAACACACACCTTCTCTATACTGCTCAGTTCCCCTAGCTAAATAAATCAACAAAAAACTTCTTCTTTTTTATAAACCAAAAATGTCTTCTGTGTAACAATGCAAGGGATGAATTGTTGCCCCACCAGTCACCCCAGTGAATTTGGGAAAGTAATTTTCCATGCAGATTTGAAAGAATGCAGGAGGAGTTGAGCCTTTTCTCTCATTCCATTTGGAATGAACAGGCAAAATTGTTTGGAGGGGGTCACTGACCCATGACCTCTGCCGTGACCTCTGGGTTTTGCATATGTAAGACATTAAAGCACATTAATATTGCTATGCATTAGGTTCACGGGACTTCACATGGTGTTCTGTTCCACTGACACAATAAAATGTTAGGGGGTGCTTTACAAAAGACAGATGAACAAATCAGTCAGGAGGCAACAGCTTGATGTAACAGAAACAAAACATGGCAAAACATAAGAAAGACTTGATCAAAAATGACAGACCAAGAGATGGCAGGCTCTGATTAATGTAAAAAATGATTTTGAAAAACTTACACCAACCCATCATGCAAATTAGTTATTTGTCATTTGTTATATGTTACAGGTGACGCAAGGGACAATGAGCTTACCAGTTTCTTACTATGCTCAAAACACAACACACAGCCATGTTCCACCACTAAGTTTCCATAAACCACAGCTCCCCATGCACTAAGATATGCACTGGGGCCGCTATCATGGAGGCAACCAGTCATTGTGTTTATGGGTAAAACAAGCTGCCACATCAAAGGGGAAAAGTGATGGAAACCATAAGAGGTCTCCTGCTTTTTATTGCTAGTAGCACTTTATTCCAAGGCCTCTTATGTACACTTTTACATCTCTGCTTTGAATTACCCACCATTTCCCCTAGCCCCTATAAGTTTTAATAGGACCAACCTCCTACAGTTAATAGACGCTGATGCCGAAAAATAAACAGCGCGGTTCAGATATCAACTCATACAAAGTATAACTAATGTAGTCCAAGCTTCAAATTCTTACCTCTTGTTGAAAGCTTGCTATAAATCTGCGAGTTAACTTCTTTGTCCCGGAGGTAACATCTTATCTCTTCAACTGCCTCTCTCATAATGGTAATAATCAAAACGATGCCCTAGAGAGAGAGAGATGTGACAATTAGTAGCTTCATTGCTCAAAAATCTTTATTTTCTTCAAAGCACAGAACAACAAACACAATCTATTTAGTGCTGTGGCAAATGTGTTCTGTGGAATCGCTTGTGCATTTCCATCAAATTACTAGACATTTATCATTATATGCACTGAACACAAATTTTATACGGGAGTCGGAGATGCAATTTATTAACCATTATATTGAACAGTTACAATGAACAAAGCTTTATCAGATGCTGCATACCAAAGGGACCCAGTAGGTGTAGAGGGCACCTAGCCGCAGCTCATTGACAAACTGAGAGCAGGCCAACAGCAAGAAGTACAAGTTGAAGAAGTACTTGAACTGATTGAAGAGCACCTGTGAACACAAAACAATGACATTTAGAAGCAGCACAGTGTGAACTGAGGTTTTTTTTTTTCCTGTCAAGCTATTGTGCTTAAAATTTGACATTCATTCTCAGAGATGATTTTCACAGCCATGGAATAGTATATGTAGACTAAATGTGCCTTGATACAACCAAAGAGTTCTGCCTATGATCAAAATGACATAGAAAATGCCTAGAGTCCTACATTAATGCCAAAATCCAGTAGTGCCATGCCTTCCATATGTACATACAAAAACACTTTGTTCACATTCAGTGAGCTGTGTGTCAGAATCCATTGATTTTCACAGTCACTGAAACAAACACACTTTAGAGTTATAGCAAAGCGTGCAAACACATAGCTTTTCTTGCACCAATACCAAGTTTACATTTAACACTCATGCTACACCTTTACTCAATTTCATTACCACCAATGTGCAAGATTACTATGAAGGGAAAACTTGAGCCTTCTTCTAGCTACTGCATGTTATTTCCCAAACTGTTGACAAGAGGAGAGTACAGCGCAGACACAATATGTTGTTGTTCTTTCTTTGTCCGAGACAAACTTCTTAACATTAACTAAAGAAAATAAAAGGCAACACACTTTGCAATGCAAAAACGCTATGGTCTTGTCTTTTGCTCTCCAAACAAATGCGAGCTGCTTTTAATGTCTGACTTCATATACAAAAAAGCCATAAGATCTTAAGACTACTGAATGTCTGAAAAGCAAATGCATATGTAAATCAGGTCTGGAAAATGGGAGGGCCAAAAACACACTACTTAGTAACCGCTGTCCTTATTGTAACTAAACCTGCAGCTGAGGAACAGCAAGAAATCTACAACCTCAGTCACTTCCAAGCTCGTCTGAGGATGTCATAAATCATATCATTATAAAAATCATCATAAATAATCTGATATTATGAGACCACATGCGTGCGTCCACATGGCTTGAAAAGTCTATCATGTGTCTCTTGTCACTGTATTTGAACATCTTCATTTCAAAATCAGATATCCACTATAATACCAGACACCTTACTCACTATTGAATATGACTGAAGTTAATAGTTATCTTGAGCTTGTTACTTAAAAGATAGCAGCATTTTTTGAAGAATGTAATCATTTGTGTTGTTTAAATATAGAGCAATTAACATCAACATTTATTCCAAAACGGCTGCACTGATTGGAATGAAATCCTTCATTTATTTAAATCTGTGTATCACTGTATCACAAATATGCATCACTCGTTTTCCCTGCCCTTCTCTTGATCTTCTTACACTGCCAATATGTGCACTGAGGCATCTAGACAATTTTGCAATCCAAGATCCAGTCACTTCCAGATCAGGCCTGGAAGATCCTATAGCAATGCACACAATTGTGCATCTATCAGAAAATGTCTGCTGACATAAGTCATATGACAAGTGTAACCAAGGTCTGTGTGTCTAAACATCCAGAGGCATGCCAACAAACTGGTAGTGAACTCTGGTTAGGGTGACTATAGGCAAACAAGACAAAGAACCAATCTACACTTATGTAAGCATAAAAACATAATTCATATTTACATTTGAGGCATTTATCTGATCCTCTTATCCAGAGCAACTTATAATGAGTGGAACGCTCTTAAATTCCTAGATTACCTACATTAAACAACCAATAGTAAGAAATGCAAGGTGAAAGCCACATTGCCCAATGACTCTCAACATTATGAAACTCTGAATGGGCAAACCAGTCCTCTAAGTTGGCAATGAATCAGGACCAGGCCGGGGGAGGTGGGTGGTGGTGGTGGGGGCGGGGTGGAGGGGTGGAGAGGGGGCTCTGGCTGACACTCACCCCAGGCAGGAAGGTGAAGAAGTTGTACTTCTGGTTGTTAATGACATTCCTGGGGTACCTCTGCTCCCTCTTTTCTGGGTGGCCGAGCCACACGGTGCGGGGACGGAAGTCCCCCATGCCACAGCATCTCGACCACGGGCAGCACCTGGGGAAGAAGCAAAGCAAATTAAAATAATTTCACAGAATCTGAGAATTTGTTTCATTATCAGACATTCTGAGAGATAAGTTGCAGTGTTAGAACAATTACATGACTAACAAATGAAACAGAGATTAAAGATACATTTTTGTGTTGTAGGCTATTCCACGTCTTAACATGCTCATTCTTCAGTTTTAGTCATAACCCTATGCTGTATGAAGTCATCAAGAGACTTGCTCCATCTCTGCTCAATTTCCTGAGACATCTCTTTGTTAATATGTTGCTTATTGCAACTACAAACCTACAGAACAGACAAGGCTGTGCAAAAGGTCCATGACCATTGAGACTGGACAGATTAGGCCTTACAAAATAAATATTAACTTCATCTGCAGCAGGCTGGCCGCTCCCTTCGCCCTACCCAAACAAAACATTCCATTTCAGTAACTAAGAGACCGATGACCTTATAATCAATAATTGCCCTACTTCATAAGTTATAAAACACTGTGAACAAAATAAAGACACAAGTAGTTTTGTGAAACTATCATTTTGACTGACGAAAGATAGCTGACTGTTGCAGTGTGTATATAAAGCCATTATCCAATGCTGGCTAAATGTTTGCATTCAGTGACAAGTTTTTGATGAGGGAGCCTCCATATTTACAAGAGATGAGTCATTTTTCCCATATTCCATTATCAAACAACATTCACTGTTCACTGCTCAAATACTGTTTGCCAGGCAGGCCCATAAATTGGTTGCCTACTGCACTTGATCTTCAAGACATACTGTATGATTGCCCCACATTACATGTTAGAGATGACTCTAAACAAAAGGTTCCTCTCTAGAGCAGGGATTGCTGTATTTTTTCCAAGTCAAGCACCCCCACATACATCCGCATCGGCCACAGAGCTCCATTTAATATTGTAATATAATAAAGATTTGTGCTGTTAGATATGATGTAAAGAGTTTATAGCCTAGGGGAAATAACAATGGCAAGAGTGAGCCCTCTCACTAGAAACATCATTCTAGGATTCTGTAATCTCATTTAAACTTCTAGTGAATAAAATAATAATTGCTGCTATCCAGACGTCCATGCCTTACATTAAAGCTAGACCTCTGTTACATTATATCAATCTACGGAATACTTCAACGCTAAAAATGAATCCCTATCTGAAATAAAAGCATATCTCATTGATTTTCTAGCAGCACTAATGCACCATTAGGAGAGACCAGGGCTGGACAGGTGAACAGGATGAAGGCCTTTGGGAAGAACTGTTATCAGGCGTAGGCCTATATTGCATGGGTCACAGCAAAAAAAACACACTTATCGCTAATTCTGTGCTCTTATATAATATTCTGGAGAGTTCTGCATTTGGAAAGCTGTTTTGTACGAATAAACGTGTTTATTATGAGAGGTGACATCATCTATGATGTCTGGGACAGCCTGCTCAGCTGCCTCTACGTGCCTGCTCGGTGTTTCTCCATCATCATTCATGAGGCCTAGCTAACCCCTATGCTGCTCAAAATACTGCTACAAGACATCATTTAGCATACCCGTGAATTTGGGACACATTATTTTAAGTCACGGCCTACATTTCTGCGTGTTTTTGTGCGCTGACAGTCCTCTAATCAACAGAGCAAATATTGGCATGGGCGTCAAATGCACTTGCCCCGACAGCACCCGGAACAAGGATGTCTCCTGGCGCTATAGCTCTTTCTCCGAGAGATAATGAATGGCCACGTCCTTCCTATAATAACATGTAAATGTCCCCACCAAGCCCCTTGTTTTTCAACTGCAAAAATTAGAGCTAAAATACGCCTCCGCGGAGTTGTGGAGACAATGTCGACTAATGCGCCGCGCTTCTGTAAACAATTAACACTGACATCAGCAGTTAGCCGACGAGCAGGAATACATAAAGAAATTGCTTGGTATTTAGATTTTCGTGCTGTTCAACGCCCTTACCCATTCCTGTGTTTACTGTCGTGTCTTTTCTGGCGTCGCACGGGTTGTAGCGGAATATTGTCCGTCATTCCTGCAGCCCCTGCTTGAAGCTGTAGGCAGTCCGCCTGGCTGTCTCGGTTCTGGGCGGAGGCTCCCCCAGCTGTCACTCATGGGACTGTTCAGCTACAGTCAGTAGGGCAGCAAAGGCTAGCTGTAGTACTACAGCAAGTACTACACTAAGGGAGTCCCGGACATATCCGAATAGATGACCATTAAGCCGCGAACCCCTATTTGATAAGACTTTGTCACTGTCTGAGGAGATTTAGGTGTTTGGGTGTGATGTTTTGGTACAGAACTGTTTAGGTGAGGTGAGTGAAACCTCTGGTGATGAGCAGTTAGTCACACTGTCATCCCCTCACTGTCCTATCTTAAAATAAAAAATAAAAATACATATATAGTTCTTGTTTTGCTTGTTTCCCCTGGAACCCCTTCAAGGACCCCTGGGGTTCCCTCGACCCCACTTTGGGAACCACCATCTGACTGAAACCAGCTGAGTTTGTATTGGTGATACATGACCAGAAGCAACAGTGTTATCCTATCCTCAGTTTACACTAGGCTAGAATGCTTTTCAAATACCTACAGGCACCTATGGATATATAATTCTTGTTTTGTATGCACACTTAGCCAACTAGTTTGAGTGGTCTGCATGGTGACCGTGCGTGTAGTCTGAGGCATGCTGCATGTCACTATTGTGAAAGAAAAGGCCACGGTAGTTGACCTAAACCTGATTGTGGAAAGACGTGATTGGACAGCATGCTTTAGTTGTGGATGCAAATCATTTTCGTTGAGGATGCAAAATGACAATGGAGTATGGGCTAAGCAGGTCATTGGAATATCCACTGCTGGGTCACATGAGATCAGAAAGAACAATTTCACTTGGGGCATCTGAAGGTGACTTGATGGAAATCAGGTAGTACTAGTCAAATCCAAATAAACCAGCCTGAGCTGGCATAGAAAGCAATGTAAGGGTTGGAGAAGATATATCTTAAGTAGCCAGTACAACACTCCAGCTAATCTATCAAGGTCGATTAACTACAGGGTTCTGTAACCATTTCCTCTGTGGTGGAATAATGGCACAATGTTGGAAAAGTCACCCTGATTTTATTTTTCAAAAAGACAAGAAATCAACATTTAGGTGAAGGAAACAACTGAAAAACAAAAAAACATTTACATCGTAAACAGGCCAACATTACTTGAATTGTAGAGACAACTTCAAAGCAGTTTTGACATGGTTTGCTTTTTTTAAAGAAAGGCACAACTTGGCAAATGCATATCAATGAGGAATGTACAGCAGGAGCCTATAAATATTCTGACCATTCTGAGTTGTGTAAAGTGTCCAGTGATACATTCATTACTGTTCAACTCAGCAGGTTGAGAATGAAAGAATATCATCGCATACTCAAGAATGTATCGGAAAATGTACAGAGCATTGCATAGAGATTAGGGGGCATGGAGGAAAACAAATCTAAACGAGGTAGAACTTCCCCCTAAACTCAAGCATTTCATGTATTATAAATAAAAAAAACAGTTGATACAAGAACATAGAAAAATGAAAGTATGAGAATTACTCAACAGAGGTCAAAGGGTAAACAAAAGTATGAGCAAAATGGTCAACGATTCAAAAAATAAAATCTGAGGGGAAGGAAAAGATGACAAAATTGTTGATTTGCGCTTTTCCAGTGTAACTATCATGGTAGTAGATGAAATGGATTTGAAATGTAACCATTAAATGTAAATTAAACAATTTGAAATATAAAGTGCAGGCATGAGAGCATTAAGCATTTCATAGCCTTCAGAGCTCAGCCACCTAAATGACTCTGCAGGTCTACAAGTGGAATATATGGAAACAAAAAAATACTTGATTTTTGTAAACTGGGATGAAAATATAAAACAATGCAATGCTACACAGTACAACATACTGATGTATCCATTTAACAGGGCCTTCATTACAACTTTATGGTGCATTAAAAAGACAACAGCAACATGTACAATTCGGCTTAGGCACTTAGCAAAAGGTTTGATTCACACCAACTACTGTATCTTCAGCATCCACAAAACATTTATGAAAGCCAGTTTTGTAATCTACAATATCAAAAATTGATGACTGAACAAGCGCACTTTGATTTAACAAAGGGACAGGACACTGGAATAATTTGTCAAACAATTTAAGACTCCAAACTGATCAAAAGCCTCTCTTCAAAAAGAAACATGCCAATGACATTTACCACTACAAAACTGTACAATTTCATAAAATCTATGGCACACAATAGGAAAGCAAGTAGTCATGTATAGAGAAATATCACACTATTATTTCAGAGAACACTGAGACGTGGTGTCCATAATCAGTCATGCCCTGAAACTCCAATTATAGTCAAAATCCTTCAAAAGTGTGTCAGGGAGACATTCTGAATTAAAGCAGTTTCAAGTAAGTCATACATTCAACTTGTGGATACACACAAAAAAGGTCACGAAAAAATACCCGCATATATATATAAAAAATAAACAGTAAATACAACTACAGTAGTTATATCAAGTTCAACTAAAAATAACACTAGTGAATTGATCAGATCAGAAGGGGAAAGAACTGCAATGAAGTTAATGGAAAATTTCAACCAATCTAAGCAGAATTATTCTCAACAAGGTTTACTCTGAATATTGATTGTACCTGTAACTGGGCAAAAGGTAAGCAATACCACTGCCACCCTGAACATTCAAAGACTCACAACTCTGGCTGATGGGTCAGAAGCCTAATTAACTGCAATTTTACCCTCCTCCATGAAATGTGGGAATTGTGATTTTGGCACACTGTCAGAGCTGTTCTTCTCAATTTCGGCCATGGTAACAGGCAAGCCAGAGTGGGACCCATCCATCTTCATGAGGCCTCCAGTGGATCCAACCAGAGGCCCACCAGCAAGGCTCCCAGGGAGTGGGATGCCACCACCCTGGATGACAGAAATTTCATTGGTCTTCATGGTCAGGCCACCACTAAAGGCAGCGGCATACTGGTTCCACAGAGAGGGGTCAAAATTCATCGGTGGAGCACCCAGTTCTTTGGGAGCCTGCATCATCTCTGGCAACATTTTAGCTTCCGAGCTCATTGCCATCAGGGCCATGGGATTGTCCAAAGACAGACGCTGGCCACGCCTCGACGAGTTGTTCCACATGTGGGTTCCAACGTGCACCTAAAACAAACATGCACACACAGTCAATTACAATCCCATCAAAAGGCTTGATTTATAAGCACTGTTGAACAGATAGCTGCATTAGTCAAAAGTACACATTTAAATGGATTGATAAGGGCCTAGTTTAACCACTCAATGCAAGTCATCTTTAATACCATTAAGCAAATTAGGCCGACATGTCTTACCTTGAGATTTCCCTTGGTGGTGAAAGCCCTGCCACAGATGGTGCAGGCAAAAGGCTTCTCCCCCGTGTGAGTACGCTCATGGATCTGCAAGGCACTGGCAGACGAGAAGTTCTTTCCGCAGGCATTACACAGATGCTGTTTGGTTGATCGCCGCGGTGCACTGGAGGTGGATGAGAGCATGCCTGTTCCCTGAGGCAACTGGGAGCTGAACAAGCCATGGGGACCCAAGGGATTCTCTGGAGGAATCTTCATGTCCAGACTGGCCAAGCTTGGAGGTATCCTCATGAAAGGCATGTGACTAGGAGCTGTAGAGACAGGTGGGCAAAATTAGATAAAAGCACTCAACATGATACCCCTTTAAACTTTTATAAAATAATAAACTCACCATAGTCTCCATTAGTGAAGGGCAGGCCAGGTTCTTCTTTAATTGCTTTAGGGGTGAAGCTGCTGGGAGCTGTGAGGTCAAGGGCTCCACTTGACTCAGTGCCATCTTGAACGCCGCTATCAGAGTCTGGCCTTGACCCACTGCGGGAAAAATCATCAGCCATGGCAGATTCAGGAGACTTGCTGCTACCCATGTGGTTGTTCACAGGGGAAGAGGAGTGAAATGACATGGCCGAATCAGAAATGGCTGGACTACGGCCATTCTGATATTCCTGCTCCCTAGGAGCTGAGGGAGATTCTTTAGGTGTTCCCTCACTCTCTGAAGCTGTGCTACTCTGGCGTTTCAGTGCAAGAGCCGAGGTGAGATTCTTCAAAACATCTAGGCTGGAAAACATGGAGGGGGGAGCATGCTGCTGTGGTTGTTCCTCAGAGGTAGATGGGAGAGAATCTGAGGTGTCATTTGGCTTCTCCTGGGAGTCCAGCTCCGTCTCGTGGTCTTCCATGCTTGCATCAAAACCACTGGCATCCATAGACTTCTCATCTGGTAAAGAGGAGTCCATCGCCTCAGCAGCTTCAAACTGGTTTTCTGGCATGGGCGTGTTGGGGATCTGCCCACCCATGTGCATGCGAATGTGCTGCTGTAGAACCACAGCATTGGTGAACTTCTTCTGGCAGATGGGACATGAGTGCTGCATTTTGAGGGGAGTATTAGCCCTATGCACTCCATAATGGGCCTTGAGGTTACCCTTGGTGGAGAAAGCACGGCCGCAGATTTTGCACTTGTAGGGCCTCTCGCCTGTGTGTGTGCGATAATGCATCTTGAGAGAGCTCTGGCAGCTGAGCACCCTATGGCAGATGACACACTCATTGGGGTCACTGGTCCTCTTTTCCAGGCCATCCACCATCTGCTGAAGTTTGGCTGTTCCAGAGCTTTGTTCTCCTGAGTGGGCATTACCATTCATATGATGCAGTGCTCCAATCAGTTCCTTAGAATCCTGGTTCTGATCCAACCCCGTCTCTTGGCCAAACACATTTGAGGAAACTGATGCACCATCACTTGTTGAGGGGGAGGGTCTCTGGGAAAATGGGTCCCCTCCAAAGCCCTCAAATGTTGTCTTGAACCCTGGTAAGGACGATGAGTGTAACCCAGCAGCTGGATGGCCTAGCATAGGCTTTATTTCTGCCAAGTTGGACTCATCTATGGGCATAGACATGCCATAGGGAATGCCACTACTGGTGGGAACATTGTCGAGGTGCTCTGGCACAGGGTGAGGGTTCATCCTAATGTTAGGGTACTTGTCTTTATGCCTTTGGAAATGCACTTTGAGGTTTCCTTTGGTTGTGAAACGGTTTCCGCAGATGTTACATTTGAAGGGCCTCTCCCCGGTGTGAGAACGCAAGTGAATCTGGAGAGCACTGTCATTCCCAAAGGTCTTGCCGCAGTACTTACATTTGTGCTTGTATAAAGAATCACCATTCTTTGATTCCGATGGAAGGGTCAGCATCTTGCTCTTTGCTTTTTTAGAGGGATCAATCCCTGCTTGGATACCAGTGAAGGTGCTGGGGAAACCCATGACCCCTGGAGACTGGGGCAGTAGTGCTGGCAATCGGCTGGCCAGATCTGGAATGCCCTTCAAAATGTCTGTTTTAGAAGCCATTGTCCCCAGTCCTCCAGCCAGAGAGGTAGGGATGCCAGTGGTTTGAGGTAGTTTACCTTGCTTCATTGTCTCCATAGAAAGGCTCTGACTGCCTGTCCTTTTACCTATCAGAGCTGCTGCAGCAGAGAGCTGTTGAGAGAGGTGGGCGCCAAGGGCTTTCAGGGGGTCCACTGCTGCCCCAACTGATGACTGGAGACCATGAGGGGCCATCATGGCTACTTGGATTCTAATCTGTTCTGTGAGCTGGATCTGCTGTAGCTGCTGCTGCTGGAGGCACACCAACTGTTCAAGGATCATTGGGATGGCCTGTAGGGCTTCCTGGGACGAGGGAGGAGATGTACGATTTGAAGAATGCTGAGTGACAGCCACTTTAGTGGCAGTCATGGATTCGAGAGTGACATTTGAATTTAGCATTTTGGGTGAGGGCTGGAAAGTCATCTCTGGGCTAGCAGACATCTCTGCCCGTTCCTGTTGGTCTGAATCCTCTGTATTCACTTTGGTCTCTTCCTCTGTTCTTTCCAGAGGCTCTGTAGTGACATTTGATAGGGAGTGACTGCTGGACTGGCCGTCGTCATGGTCACTAGTGAGGCCATTAGGAGAACCATGTGTATATTCCTCAGGCACTTCATGGCCATCTCCATCTTTCATGATAACCACCTGCTGACTTTTAGTGCAATTCTTCTCATGTTCAAGAAATTCAGCTTCATCAAAGAATTCAGCACAACACTTGTTGCAGACCCTTGTCTCGTCCATTCTGAACCTCTTCATTTCGTTCCCAGTCTCTTCAGCTTGACTATCTGGAATAATCCCTGAAACAAGATGAGAAAAGTTTAAATCCCACAACCTTTATACAATAATGAGGGCATCTGTAACAAAACAAAATACATAACAATAGAATGATATTAATAATAATAAGAATACTCATAATAATAATAATAATCAACATTTAGGCTAAATATGGCTTAATATACAGCCTTGCAGGGTTGGTGCTTTGCAACAGAGAACAGCAGAGAATGGCATTACTGAGAATGTGTCAAGAGATCAAATTCTCAGTCTCCTCATAGGTCAACACACTGGATTGTCAAAAGGACCTTGGTTTGCCTGTTGTCCACAGGGCCAGTAGAGGGCAACCATCTACCTCTAACATTACCAAGAGCAAATGTCCAGAGAGACAAAGAACCAAGAACATTAAATTACTTTGCTACTGAAAGAAGTAACCCCCGACCAAATTCTAGATCAGGCTAAATTATTTAGTAATCTTCTAATAACACCACATATGGGGCAATACTTTTATGCTAGGTATATTATACTAAAAGCCTACAAAGAGTGGATCTAGGTTGTACAATGAATATAAGCTTCTATTTTGACATTTTGATGTTCCAATCAGTGAGAAAGAAAAAAACAAATACAGACCAAAAAAAAAAAAAAAAAAAAAGAAATAAACTGTACGCCCGAAGCTTACACTTGCGCGCAAAAAACATCTCAATGAAAAGTAACTTGTAGGCATTTTCACACTATGTGAAACCCGTATAAGTGCTCCATGTTTGCATTTTAATTTGTTGCTAACCAAGAGGCCATTTCACAACTGGGTGCATTGTCAAATGCTAATGCACTCCGAGAAAGGGGGGTAGACCACTAGACCACCTGTTTGCATTTGCCCAACGAGACTGTTGGACTTGTTAATTGCTCACCAGGCAACATGAAGCGGCGTCAAAAAGTTGCAAATTGCATTGTATTCAGAGTCCTCTCATTGTCAAACAAGTAAACGATGGGTGCATAATAACGCGGCCACATTGGTGTGCGAGAGAGGATAGTGCTCTTATCACAAGTGTAGGCAATCCAGGCAAACTTGCATCCAATACACATATGGCCCAAGGCGAAATTGTTAGGGAAGAATATCCATCAACTATGTACTCGGGGCCCAACTTTCCATATATAAAGACAGAATACATAGTCAGTCGATTATGAATTGAATATCAGAAGGCAACGCCACTAGTTTACCACTTGATGGCGCATGACCTGTATCTGATCACCTTTACTGGGGTTCATGACACGAGGTGAGACTAAACATTCAATTCATGGGTGCAAGTCTAGAGATACAAAAAGTAGCCGATTTTCAAAATCAAAAATGTTATAAATGGCAACACCGAAATAAAATATCACTGCGGCTCACTGTAAACACCACGTTTCCCAAGCCTCATAATTAGAAGGTGAGGTCCATGGCATTGCTGGGGCTTGCATATGGCAACACCAAAACGCACCCCCACCCAGTCTCCACAAAAAGACCACTGCTCCATCCCCCACCTCTCCACATATGTACGAAAGGAAACAGTCATGCATTAAACTGGGGGATTTATTGCCTTTAGGTCAGCTTACTCCCGAGTCACATTTCATACACAGTTGTTGGGAACCTTTGTTTAAAACTTCATCAATTAGACGCACACTAGCGAGCAATTTCTATCAATACATAACATATACTGGCTAAAAAATAATGGCAACAGCAAACTTCTGAGAAAAGTTTAGAAACAGTCAAATCTGGATCATCGAAATAATGTAACAACGACAATACCCTAAATTTCAGTCAATAAGTTAAAAAGCACACACCAAAACAAGTAAAAGTGGTGTTTGACGATACATAGTAAAGATCACAGTCATCATTTAAATAAAAACAATATTCGAAACATGAAAGACGTCTAATCAACCTAATCATTCTCAGGCTACAGGCTTTAGTTTCCCCAAACATCAGACAAGTTACAATGCATCACAATGTATCCAAAATCCAACAGGTAGCAGCACACGGCTCAATGTAGCCACTAAAGTTCAATGGGATTTACCTTCTGTACTTTTACAAACGCAAAAAAAGCTATCTGTACATGTAGCCTAATCGACGTATGATAAAATGGATTCATGATACATTTAATGCACGTGATTATTTCCAAGTTAAGGTTGCGAGTCGTTAATATTGTTTTGACCTCGTGTATGAGAAAAGTAAAAAGCGTACGGTCTTGTATTTTGGATAAAGCGGACCTCACATAGCACCTGTATTGGAGTTTAAAAAAAATAATAATTTGTCGTTTGTACAACACGAAGGCTACGTTTTATTCCTGGTCAGTTCCAAGGGTCAGCAAACAGGTCAAAGTGCGAGGGGAACAATGTAAAGGTAGCCTCTAACTTTGAGATAAAATATCGATAGTTTGTAACACGGTGTAGCGGGGCTAAACGTTAAAGTTTCTCCTCTCTTGTATCTAAACTTACCATTTTCTGACGGACCGGGCTCGTCGGAGTTGATGTGCTGCGGCTTGGCTTGCTTGCGCCTCGACATGGTGCAACCATCAGGAGCAAATAGTTACCAACAATTTTCCTCCCCTTCTTTTACAAATTCTTCGGCTTGGAAAATTAGCCCCTCAAGTAGAAATGCGCATGTCAACGTAATTATTATTATCAATAATGCATTGCGATTTATCACGGTCCTCTGACAGCTGATTGGCTCCAGTCCAAGTGCTCACACATTATTCAAATGGGGTCCCTATTGATGAGCGGAGCAGAGTGGCAGGAGGGGGCGGGAGGAGCCATGCTAGTGGATGGACTGCTGGATGGAGGGAGGGTTAATAACACCCAACTCATCGCTCTTTCCTTGTTCATGAAAAATATTGTCACCACCACCAGACACAAGCTAGCAGGAGATTGTCACAGTTTCTTGTTTTTAAATTACTCGACTATTTGTAACCCCAGGCTACGTCATATTCTTTCACCCTAACAAAAAAATCACTGTAATTTTGCGATAATATTCCTGTAGGGATTTACAGTGTGTCTGTGGTAGTCAGTTGTGATTTTATGGTGACCTTATCGTACTTTGTGCAATTCCTTTATTTCCTAAGGGATCACTATACTACTCCTATAGATACTTTATCATACTTAATGGTATTTTGTAATCTCCTATGGCATCACTGTAATCTTCCTATTATGTGCCTACAGGGACTTTTAGTGTCTGGTACTCAATAGTGTGTTTATAGTAACCTTATAGTACTTTATGGTATCTTTTCTTTTTATCTCATGTGGCATCCCCATAATGTATTTATGAAGTTCCAATTGGGACTTAGTGTGTAAAGAAAAGTAAATTTACAGTGACCTATATGGTATTTTTTGTCTCCTATGGTATCACTGTAATATAGTTTTGCTGTCTTGTATTCTTCTAAGATGTATTATAGGATTACTATAGGTCTTTCTGTCAAGGGTGTAACCACGAGCTTCATCATATACTAAACTCCTCCAAATACAGTCAACAACCAGAGCATAAGACTAGGGATGTAGCAGAGGATACACCCACCTTAACTCTGTTTACACCCACCTTAACTCTGTATTTATGATGTCAATTCATAATATACATCATGGTAGATATTATCAAACAATTTAAGTTATATGTGGATAGGATATTTCAATGGAAAAAAAAACAAACCCAGAAATGAATGCTTTTCTGAAAATTAATTTTGTTTATATTGGTTGTTGCTTGGCCATATGATGACCACCAGCTGGTTTACCCACCTTTTAATTTACCACTACATCACTGCATAAGATCGACAGTGCCTAATAATGTATGTCTCTTTCCAGTAACTGAATATTTAGTGTGTTACTAGTAGATTGAGATCAACATGACTACTGAGAATACATATGTAGACCCATGCACAAAGCAATGGAGTCCAACAGCGTAATCTCCTACTATGGCAGTGACCTATTAGATCTGTGCTGGTGTGAGGAATTTTCTGGAATAGCTCTGGTCCATCCATGCCTTAAAGGTCAAGAGGTGCTGCTCACTGCTCCAGATGGTGAGTTATCATCTATATGCCATGAGGCATTTCTTCATGAAGGAAGATGGTTTTATCCCATAGTTAACCCCAAGTGTTTCCTAAATGGCAAGGCTAACCCACAGTGCACAAGTTGTCACCAAATGGTTAAAAAAAAGCATACTGTCATGGCAGAGAATATGTCAAATGCAATTTCCAAATTTAAATATAATCCAAATATAAACATTTGACCTCTGATCTGGTGATTAGCGTGACCCTGACCTCTGGCTAATATCAGAATCCCGCTTTGTAAACCATGATTGCTTAAACAAATGTGCCTTGTTTAGGGGCGTTTTCATTCCGGAACATACCACTGCAACACAGAAAGAGATGCATTATGGGATGAAGATTATGTTAGAGTATTGCTATGATGGTACTCAATAGCATTAACATTCTCCTCTTAGGTGTAGGTGTACCAAACATATATCAGGAAATGTACTATGCACCATTGAAGAGACTTCACACTATATGGGAAGATTTTATATTAGTTTATTGAATATGCTGTTCGTACACTGTTGTACCTGCAGTGCACAAAGATCCTCCTCTGTATGTCTACAATAAAGTCTATAATCAAAACAAGGTGGGTTAGACAGGCGTATGTACAGTGGAACAATTTAATGAATTATCTGTTATTAGTAACCAATAATCACATGTCTTGTGTCAACACTAAAATCCCATTCTGACAAATTATTATTTTATTTTGTGGTTGTCCAGGCAATACCTTTTATCTGGCTGAAGGGTCTACTCCTTGAGGGTCAAGGTCCTCACATGTTCAATAAGAACAGGGTGTGTGTCACCATGGCTTTACATTAAGAATTCATTTTGGTGTGTCCAGATTGGAACATGACAAGTGTAATTCTGCAGTTCCCACCAAAACTCACCATTTAATTTTACCCAGAAGTTCAACCCATTCTTTGTATCAGTCCACGTGATTCTGGTGAATGTTGAGGATGAGAAAGAATTTATTGCCCTCATTCAGAGAGAGGATAAACCTATTATGTCTTTTTGAAGCTCTGTCCACTCTCAGCCATTTGACCAAGAGTCAAGACCACGACTCAAACCACTCTTAAAGATTTAAGATTATAGGAGTATGCAAATATCAAGTATGCTTGTGGTGATGTAGTAAATATAAATTGCTTTGCTTGTAACTCTCACATTCTCTCACATTGCCATATGCAGACAGGAATTTATTTTTGGAAGCTGACATGCCAGTGACATACCAAGCTGTATACAAATACTACTGTACAGACTCTGAGGGGTCATCAGAAGCCATAAATCTTAGAGAATAGAGCCACAGCCAAATAGTAAATTAAGGGTTTGCCATGCATCAGTTCAAAAGAAATCTCCATAAATGTATAGAAAGAGGCAGAATCTGTTTTTGGATACAAGTTTGTCTATATATGAAATGTAGAAGAAGAGGGAGAAAGTTAATTTTGCATCCATCAGTTAGATTAAATAAA